>NC_139941.1:9117106-9121682 GCF_963454915.1 Gymnoscopelus microlampas | reverse complement strand
AAGTTATCTATGAGATCTGATGTTTAATCTGTAACACCATGTTGTTCATTCCTTTGTGTTTTTATCAGGTTTTCACTTCATGTTTTCACTTTAGTTTTTATTCGTTTTTAAAGCAGGTTTAGTTTAGTTTTAATTTAGTTTAGTTTTAATTTAGTGAAAATGCTTTGTTCTGATAGTTTCTATCAGTTTAAGTTTTTAATTGTAATGTATTGGTTGTCAGAGACGATAATCTTGGTGAATGAGACCCAGTGTGTTTTAATGTTTGCTCTATTATATTATGTTAT
Source organism: Gymnoscopelus microlampas (assembly GCF_963454915.1). Classification (NCBI taxonomy): domain Eukaryota; kingdom Metazoa; phylum Chordata; class Actinopteri; order Myctophiformes; family Myctophidae; genus Gymnoscopelus; species Gymnoscopelus microlampas. The sequence goes on along the minus strand of NC_139941.1, from coordinate 9,121,398 downwards.
ATTTACCTGATCAAATGTTTTATCTAAATCAATCTGTCTATAACCTACTGATCAGCTGATGTGAATTACTGATCAAATGATGCTTCTTTATGTGTTACTGTACTTCTGTGCTGTTTACTTTTTCTCTAATAAAGTTTTTAAACAATCAATCAATCCCTTCTTGCCTTAATAATAACTTCATAATCGCATCTGTGCCGTTATTTTCTACTTTGTCTATTCAAAAATAGCAGATCTACAAGCTCATAGCGCGGCACCGAGTGCCGCGCTATGAGCTTGCAGATCTGCTATTTAAATTCCTTCTTCTAAATCCTGTGTTGCTATAACAATATAATATCAGTGGTTCTCAAACTTTTTTCATGTCAAGGACCCCCAAAATGATATGTATTTTGCCACGGACCCCCATCTCAAATATGTCGTTCCAGGGACCCCCCAGAAGCAAATATATATTCAAAGATTTGCTCAAATGATTTGCTCAATGTTTTTTCAAAATGGTCCTAACCCACCCCGACATGATGTGAAATGTGAACGTTTATGTACATGTGAGAGTTGTAAATGTAAAAGAATCGCAAACCAGGAACAAGTGGTTCCATGACTGTCATGGTACGATGACTGTCATGTTTCAGGGCAAGGTTAATGTATGTTTTTTAATGATAATACAAATCTAAAAAAATATATAGCTGCAAGCAGCGATAATACAGGGCCAGACATGGAAACTGGAGAGAGAGAGAGAGAGTAATGGAAACTGGAGAGAGAGAGAGAGAGGGAGAGAGACATGGAAACTGGAGAGAGAGAGAGAGAGAGAGAGAGAGAGAGAGAGAGAGAGAGAGAGAGAGAGAGAGAGAGACACATGGAAACTGGAGAGAGAGAGAGAGAGAGAGAGAGAGAGAGAGAGAGAGAGAGAGAGAGAGAGAGAGAGAGAGAGAGAGAGAGACAGACATGGATACTGGAGAGAGAGAGAGAGAGTTTTTTTTTTTTTTTTTAAGCTCTTTATTAAAACCACTCCTTTCCAGTTCAGCTCATAGCATTACAATAGTTAACCAATTCAGCTCTCAAAATTGTAGTTACACAAAACAAAAACAACAAAAATAAAAATTATAACCTTCCACTAGAAACAAAGAACCAGCTCTCCCTCTTCCTGTGGTAAGCACAACACCCCCTCAACAGCCCAGATGTTATTGAACCCTTCCAGATCATTTGTTAACTTATAGTAAGCATGCTCAACCCTAAGTCGGGCAGCTACCATCCCTGTTAAAACCTGCACTGGATCTGTAGACCCTTCGCCCTTTATCTTATTTCTCCTCGTGATCCAGATTGCAAGTTTAGCCATTCCAGACATAAAATTGAGCAGTGTATGTACAATCTTTTTTGCTGCAGAATACTTTGGACCAAAAATGAATTGTTCAAAAGAAAAAATCACACCTAATCCTGAAAACCACAACTTTACCAAATCAAAGACACCCCCCAGCCTTGAACACCCAACAAATAAATGTTCAAGTGTTTCTGGTTGTGGACAGAAAGGACAGCCCACCCCTATACTTGGATCCAGGTGTGCTAGGTGTCTATTAGTGGCAATAGCCCCATGCACAATCCTCCATTGAAGGTCACCTGCCCGCTTGTCAATTGGCCGTTTGTACAAAGACCTCCAGCATCCCTTCGGGGAAGAGTGCGGGTCAAAAACCCCAGTCCACCTCGATGCTCTAATTCCTGTCAGAGAGCGTACATACGACACCTTAACACAAATTCGATAGGCTTCTTTCTTTTCCATTTCTCTGAATTCCCCCAGCTTTGGGGTTTTGAAAGAGAGAAACTGGTCTTCCCCCTCCTGCCACTCCCCAACAGCAGGAGTGACAGTTAGAGATGGAAAACTGTACTCACACTCATCATCCCATTGGTCAGAATAGGTACGATTTTCGGCAAACACTCTTAGGGGCTCTGACAAGGAAACACAGACCTCTCGAACGATCCTGGATAAGACCCTGGAGGATCTGATGTTGGCCATCTGTCCCAGAACCTCTACAGATGTCTGTGTGGCCTTTAACAGGTGTCCCAGCTTAACACAGCCAGCCTCTCGTAGAGCAGCCCTCAGGCTTGGTGACGACAGTGTTTCTGTCTTTAGATAGTCATTGAAGAACAGTGGTTCCTCAAAAATCCACATTCCAGGTAGACCGCCAGGGTCCCTGGTGGCCTGAAGAACCTGCCATGCCTGAAGAACTGCAACATAGAACGGTGTAAGTCCTGTAATATCCGCCTCATTCAGGTTCAGTAGGAACAGCTGTTTGTCATATCCCAAACGACCAGCCTTCCTTAGTATTAAGCTGGCTGTACCCAGCCACCGTGCCCCACAGTCATACAGGAGTCTCTGGCCTGCTTCGAGCCTGAAGGCCATCACTCGCGAGGAAATGTCTATCAGGCCTTGTCCTCCTTCCTCCACTGGAAGATACAGAGCTGCAGCCCTTATCCAATGCTGCCCAGTCCAGAAGAAGTCTATTATCTGTCTTTGTATTTCCTCTATTAAGCCCCTAGGTGAAGGTAGAACAATTAATCTATGCCAGAGCATCGAGGCAACTAGGTTGTTTGCAACCAAGACCCTCCCCCTATAGGATAGCTGAGGTAGGAGCCATTTCCACTTTGACAGCCTAGCACGCACCTTCTCCACTAAGCCCTCCCAATTCTTTTCCTGATATTCTTCTGATCCTAAATGAACTCCCAGGAACTTCATCCCCTGCTGTCCCCACTGTAAACCTCCAGGCAAACTGGGGGGTGCCTCCTCCCTCCAGCGCCCCACCTGTAGGGCCTCACTCTTTTCCCAGTTCACCTTAGCCGATGAGGCTCTTTCGTACATGTTTAGACAGTATTTTATTCCCTCTACATCCCCCTGGTTCTTAATGAAAATGCTTACATCATCGGCATAAGCTGAGACAACATAAGGAGGACTCTGGGTTAGTCCAGGTAGGGATAAACCACTAAGTCTTCTCCTAAGTTGGCATAGGAGTGGTTCTATAACAATACTGTAGAGTTGACCTGATATGGGACACCCCTGTCTAATACCCCTACTAACCGTTATAGGTCTGCTCAAACCGCCTCCCACCTTAACCATGCAACTTGCTTCCTCATACAGTAGACCTACCCATTTTGAAAAATTCTTCCCAACACCAAATGCATTCAAAGTGGAGAAAAGAAAGCCATGATCTACTTTATCGAAGGCTTTTTCTTGGTCTATTGATAAGATCCCGACATTTATATCATATGATTTACACACATCCAACACATCTCTAATCAAAAACAAATTATCCATTATAGTTCTTTCAGGTACACAGTACGTTTGATCTGGTTGTATTAATACTCCAAGATGGTCTCTCAGTCTATTAGAAAGTGCCCTTGAAAGCACCTTGTAATCCGAGCATAATAATGCCACAGGCCTCCAGTTTTTTAAAAGGGCCAAGTCCCCTTTTTTTGGGAGGAGCGATAGAACTGCCCTCCTACATGAAGATGGCAGTAAGCCCTTTTTGTAAGAGTCCATCATTACTTCATGAAAATCATGTCCCAGACATTCCCAAAAAGCCCTATAGAACTCAGTGGGTAGCCCATCAATCCCTGGTGCACGCCCAGAAGCTAGCTGTCCTACGGCCGTGGTTAGCTCCTCAAAGGACAGGTCTTTATCCAGATCTTTTCTCTCCCTAGGAGTGAGCTTAGGTAGTCCTTCCAGTAGTTCTAACTGACACTGCTCCTCACAGGTCTCAGCTCCAAACAGGGTTGTATAGAAGTTAACAGCCTGTCTCCTCATCTCACCAGAGTCTGTAGTAATCCTACCATCAGGCATTCTCAGACAGGACATCTGCTTCCCCTTTGCTTTCTGCTTCTCCAGGTTGAAAAAGAAAGAGCTTGGGGCATCCATGTCCTTAATTGATACAAAACGAGCTCTGACGAGGGCTCCTTTCACTCTCTCCCTCATGAAAGAGCTGAGCTCCAGTCTTTTCTTTTGAAGCAAAGTCTCATCATCAGATCTTGTATTGGGGTGTAATTTACTTTCAATGTCCCTTATTTCCATTTCCAGTTTTTTAATTGCTTCCCTATTAAGTGTTGTGTAAGATGTGTACTGTTGACAGAAAACACGTGTCTGAGCTTTTCCTATTTCCCACCACATACTCAAAGATTCAAAATCACTCTTTTTCTGAGCCCAAATTGACCAAAAAGTTTTAAAATTCTCACAAAAAGTTGTGTCCTGAAGCAATTTTGTGTTAAAGTGCCAATAATTTGTTACCTTTTCACCAGAGGAAAAAACTCAAACATAT
>NC_139941.1:8367106-8392106 GCF_963454915.1 Gymnoscopelus microlampas | reverse complement strand
TGATGTGTGTGTGTGTGTGTGTGTGTGTGTGTGTGTGTGTGTGTGTGTGTGTGTGTGTGTGTGTGTGTGTGTGTGTGTGTGTGTGTGTGTGTGTGTGCTGTAGCGGAAGGTGGGAGATGTGATGTGATGCCGTGCCTGCTGAGCGCCTACAGGTCCGTTTGACCCACTGAGCCAGAACTGAAGCTTTTTTGCACGTCCTGCCTGCCTCCCCTATGTGTCCCCCCCCCCCCTCCCCCCTTTGATCTGTGAGGGAGAGAACAGTCCAGTAGTGGTTGTGCTTAAAAAGCTCTTTTCCCCACACTAGATCGTTTTTTTTCCCCCCCTGAGCCACATATTGCATGCTGTACACTACACCACTAATAATATGCAACTCTACACCAAGTGGATCTCAAAGTGCGGTCCGGGGGTCCCCCCGAGGGGGTCCATGACGGGGTTCCATAGGGTACCCACATTCGAAAATCTGTTTAAAATGGCATCAACATAAGTCCACTTTAATTTATCTTCGGCTATTTGAAAATAGCTGATTTTGCAGATCAGCATTCTTCGTTTTACATGTTGAAAAAGTTTGACAAATTTGAAGTCGTTTAGAATACCTTTTAGCACAAATGCCTTTCAGGGGGTCATAAAAAAAAAATGTGGCCAAATGCATATCAACTTGACATGAACGTGTTTGAGAACCATTTTGCTGTACACCACAGAGGATACAATAATGCACTGTATACACTAACACTATACCAGTGTTCTCAAAGTGGGGTACGGGGACCCCAGGGGTCCCCGAGGAGGTCCGAGCGGGTCCCCAGCTAAATGTGTCATTAAAATCCCTTTAAACCACTTTAAACCTACAGCATTTAGAAGGAGCAAACGTCCCGCCCCCATCCATTGAGTTCAATGGACAGGTGGCGCCATCTTGGGAGGCTGTCAGCTATTACTTTCAATGGTGTGACGTCCCGTTCTGTAACACAGGCTATTTGAAAAGGTATTGTTCACCCCCAAAATTACATTTTTTTCTATCGATTAGTCATCCCATGGAGAAATGAATCCATATGTTAATATTTTTGTCACATTCCTAAGCAAATAATTTGCTGACAGGCAGCGAGTCAAAAAGAAGAGTCTCCTAATACTGTATGTGTCTCTTACCGGAACCGCTGCCTACCGGTCCACTGGTCATCAAATTATTGGCTTAGGAATGAGACAAAAACAAAACAATAGCCACGAATTCAAGTCTCCATGGGGTTCCTATTCGATAGAAAACAATAACGTTTTTGGGTGAATTATCCCTTTAACAACTTAAACATTGTATGGCGGTCCCTGGCACAAAAAACGTGTTCAGAAATTCATGTGGGGGTCCTTGACATGAAAACGTTTGAGAAGCACACCGCACTAATACCCAGAGGAGGACATGCACAGGATGCGTAGAGAGAAGGAAGACACAGTTAGCCTGCTTAGAAGTGGGTCATGCCATCTGTACTGTCTGCTCATTTACTGTGGCAACACGCTGGCCTCCGGAGTCAATCCCTGTCAAACACCTGTGTGTGTGTGTGTGTGTGTGTGTGTGTGTGTGTGTGTGTGTGTGTGTGTGTGTGTGTGTGTGTGTGTGTGTGTGTTACACTGGGCTGAGAAGAGGGCAGAATGTGCTCACTCTCATCCAGGAAGGCAAATAATGACGGCTGGATGGTGCGTGCGCGCGTAGGGCTGTCTCACGATCAAGACATTTTACTTGACGATTAATGGTCACACAATTGATCGTGATTAATGATTTAATTGTGTTTCTGATTCGTTGAACATTATTGAAATGTTGCGAATGAAAATGGCATTTCTGTTTGGCTTTTAGCCTTCGTAAACAAAAGTTACACAGGGTAGATATGACAAATAACACATTTAATTACTTTATACGTAAAAATAAACATTAATAGTGGTAAATAGCCGATCTACAAGCTCAAAACTTGTAGAGCTTGTAGATCTGCTATTTCCACTATTTTTGACATTTTTTTGGGGGGGGAAACATTAACATTTTTAACATGGAAATGATTATGCAAAATATTGTATTGATTATCTCAAATAATTGCGATTAGGTGATTATGAAATAATTGTGACAGGCGTGTGTGTATTTGTGTTACTATAGGTGCAGGAATGTCCCCACAAATGTCCTCACATTGGTATATAGTAGAATGTGATTAGATTGTTGTTGTTGTGGATAATTTTCCTGGGACTCACAAGAGAAATGGCTGTTTTATGGCTAAAATGTTTTTTTTTTCTTTTTACAGTTGGGCTTATAGGAAAAGATTCAGTTTGGGGCTATATAGCGTTAGGATTATGCATACTGTATGCGGTCGAGGGTTTAGGGGGGTTACAGGTTCCAGTCATGCCTGATTTGTATTAGTGTGGTGTGCCATTGTCACATGGGGGAAATAGCTGATCTACATATCGGCTATCTTCTGCCGTAAGGTCTAAAAATGGCCAAGAAAAAAACTAAAATCCTATCCATAAAATCGCCATTGTGAAAGGTTGATGTTCTCACTAAATACAAACGTGTGTGTGTGTGTGTGTGTGTGTGTGTGTGCGTGTGTGTGTGGTGTGTGTAAGACCGCTGGGCGCTCTAAGCCTTCGAGCACCAGCTCTCCCAGTCAGCTCTTATGAGACTCGATGTTGCCGGGCAGAAACCTTGTATCTCCATGTTTCAACTTTTTATGTGTTTCTCTTTTTTTCATAAACGAACGCCCTACTTCGTCATTCAACAGTCACACAAAAGTAGCAAAAATAGCCGATCTACAAGCTCACAACGCGTCGCATCGCGACGCGGTGTGAGCTTGTAGATCGGCTATTTTTTGCCATTTTTGATTTATTGTGAAAGTGGTTCAGTGTGTGTCGGTTTTTATCATCATTGAACCAATGAAAAGTATTAACGAGTGTGTTATATACTGGTGACTCTAAATAACCACACTTGGGTGAGCTTTCAAACATAGGTCTTTACTGGTAGACTTCGCAGGTTGAACTGACACAGAAGACAGACCTCAGAGGCCTTTAGCAGGTGCAGGGGATATCGGTAATCAGCACAGGTGCAAGTAATATTCCTAATCAGTAGCTGTTCTTTCACATAATGATGTTCTTTTTTCCTTTTCTGAATTGTAACAGTTGCTGGACATACAAGTTTTCCACACTGACAGGCGACAACATGGTGCTTGGTGAGGCTATATAGCAGGCAGGCTGCCATAATGAATGCAGTGCAGAAACCAAACCCAAAGGTGTCTTGGCTCTCGGTGCTGCTGTGAGTTCAAAAATATACACCCCGGAACTACCTCCCTCCATTAATCACATCCCGGGGTTTAAAGCTCCGTTATGTAATGTTTTCTTTAGCGAAGCGAATGTTGTTTCGTCCCGACCTCCACGGGTAGGGTATGTTAGTACAATATCATTTAAACCAGAGGTCTTCAACAAGGAGTCCGGGACCCCTAGGGGGTCCTCAGAGTTGCTACAGGGGGGGCTGACAAATCTTTGCGTGATTGGATATATTTTGTACATTAACCACTTGAACCCTATTATCCATATTCTGAAGAGAACTTAAAAATAGCAGATCTACAAGCTCACAACGGCTCGCGGCGCGAGCCGTTGTGAGCTTGTAGATCGGCTATTTTTGGCAAAGAGGTTTGGTGTTGGTCTATGAAATCTATGAAACTACAAATCTATACAGTATGTGGTGGGGGTCCCTGCTTCATCTCTCTTTCAGCTAGGGGGTCCTTCGGCTGAAAAACGTTGAAGAACCCTGATTTATACAATCAGGGGTGGTTGTATTTGGTCTCCCCTGCTCTTCTACTGAGACATTTAGATCCTCTGTCTAGGTTTGAACATGACCTTTGACCACAATCCTGTTTTCTGGTTTGACGCCGATTTTGATCTCAAGGTCAAAATTGAATTAAATTTCTCCCCAGAGCTCCCCATCAGCTCAGTGGTTTAAAAAAAAGAAAATGCAGCTCGTGCAGGTTACCCGGGTTCAATTCCCGGGGGAAGAGCAGGAAAGTTACAGTTAGTGCAGCTTTACGCTTTGTAGAAACGTAAGCGAGGGCTTATGGTCCGTCTGTTTTTTAAGTCATGCGTCCTGCTGTGAGCTCATCCCCCACAGCAGGGTGCTGGATGCCTATAGATCAGCGGTTCTCAAAGATTTTCAGGTCAAAGACCCCCACATTGTTATGTATTTGGCAGCAGACCCTCACCTCAAAAAGATGTTGTGCCAGAGACCAAAAATAGCAGATATAGTGCTAATCTGGGGGCGCTCTATCACTTTCGTTTAACCCATTAAGGCCTGAGGTTCCAATTCTACAAAATGTCTTCTAAATCCTAATAGTTTTTTGAAAAACGTACGTTGCTATATCAGTGGTTCTCAAACTTTTTCATGTCAAGGACCCCCGAAATTATGTATTTGGCCACAGAGCCCCATCTAAACATATGTTGTTCCAGGGACCCCCAGAAACAAAGATTTGAGTTTAAAATGTTTGCTTTAATATATGTATATATATTCAAAGATTTGCACACATTTGCACAATAAAAAAAATGCAGATCTACAAGCTCATATCGCTGCATTCGGTGCCGCGCTACAAGCTTGTATATCTGCTATTTTTAAATAGCCAAAGTATAAAATAATGATTTAAGCGTTTAGACAGATGCTTTCCAGGTTTTAATCGGTTAATGTTAAAGGGAGGCTAAATATATGTTATCGTCACAATCCTACTGTAACATGAGGAATCCTGTCTGTCATTGATTGTGTCCTTGTCCATTTGTCTCCCCATTGGGCGGACCAGTCAATCTGAACGTGCACACGGGCATTGACTATTGGCATATAAAGAGAATGCCAGTAGGTTATATGCACAGCAGCCACATTGGAAAGACATTGTGTCTCTTACTTCCTTCACAGGTCTTTACCAATGATACTTTCGGGTCCATTTGGTTACATGTGTACACTCTCAGAGTTATGGGGTCCTTGAAATAAAACATTTTTTGAGAACCACTGCGCCACACTAAATGGAACAGAGCCTTAATTAGTATAATTGTTAAGACCTGTGAAGGAAGAGGCCCAATTTCTCAATATGGCTGCTGTGCATAGAGCCTATTTTTCACTTTTCTCCAAATTTAAGCCGTTTATTGCCGTTTTTTGTCCATCCCACGGTCCTCCCATGGTGCCATGTCATTATTCCGACGTCCCGTTGTTTCCGACTGGCCCCATTATAACTAACCCTATGTAACCTCACACTAACTTAATGGTCGGAATAATGGGATGTCAGAATTATAAGCGGACCCCCCTCCCAAGGCTATATGGGATCTGTAGTGGGTAGACATGTTAACAATGAATCTATAATCGATTAACTACCGTTAAGAATTTACTCGATTAAACATATCGATTTTCAATTAATTGATTAATTGATTACCATAATCACAGTAATCCTTAATCATATGCCATCATATTCAAGGGCTTTTGAGAGAAATGAGACAGACTCCATAGAGCACTGCAGAGGGGAGGTGTGTGTCTGTGTCCAGCTGATGCTCATTGACGCTCGTTAATGTTATATATGTCAAGGCAATTATGTTTCTGCACTCGTTTTCTGTTTGGTTTTCCTTTCAGTCCTAAAGAACGCCCCTTATCAATTAATCGATCGATAAGGTTATCAACTATCAATTAATGAATTCATCGATAATTTGCATCCCTAGTCGTGGGTTGACGTCCCATATAGCCCCGGAATGGACGGTTGGGTGGAAATGGTAGTAGGATATTATATCCTCAAAATATCGATATTGAGGGGTTTTTTTTGTTCGTTTTTTTTAGATATTACATTTTATTCATGTTGTACTGATGGTACCCAGCCCGCTGTGTATCTCTGCTCTGAGCCAGAGGGACTCCCAGGGTCCTGCAGCATCCAACCGCGGAGACACACGGCTATATTTATCCGAGCCTACAAACCCACTGCCTGTCCAAAACATGTGTTATATTCCACAAACCTTCCTTGACTTTGAGCAGAAAGGAAGGAAGCAAGCAAGGAAGGGAAGGGGGGGAAAAAAAACACATATAAATACATAACTGAATAAATAAACACAAACGTAATCAATTATTAACCCCAGCATGGCGTGACCTCAGATGGCGAACTGTGATTGTGTTTTCCTGCTGCTTCGAGCACTTATCTCCGTTTTTTATGCGTCACTCAGCGGTAGGGCTACTGCAGCGGACGTCTTTCAAGATGCTGAGCCGTGATTCGACTGTTCCTACTTAAATTCAGCACTTATCTCATTAGTCGGTCGGTGGCAGACATCTTTCGGAGACGGTCTCTGTGTATAGACGGCGTCACGGGGGTAGCGCGGTCCACGGAGGCTAATCGAGAGAGACAGACAGCCCCGCTACGAGTAAAACATGCTGGGTTGTTCCCACGCTGGGTGAGACGACCTAGCCGGTTGAGCGCCTTTTTTTGTTGTTGCTTTTTCCCATCCCCGATTTAGTCGTTATGACAATTGTTTCCCCCCCGCGCACATTTATGTGTGTTGTCACTACTGTTGTATCCTGGTGGTTCTCAAAGTACGGTCCTGGAACCCCCCCCCCCAAGGACCGCACTTTGAGAACGACCGGGTTCTCAAATGGACCCTTATGTGGCTGTAACTGAGAGTGAACCAAATGGACCCGTAACACTCTCAGAGTTATGGTGGTCCGTGGTCTAATGCAAGGGTTCTCAAAGTGGGGTCCGGGGACCCCCGGCCAGGGCCCTATATATACATCAGCTATGCTATTTCCCCCAAAAATCTTGGCATTTGTTTTTTCAAAAGGTTTGAATATTTTTTACATTTTTAACACCACAAATGTTGTATGGGGTCCTTGGGACACAATCTTTTCAGATGGTGGTTCACAGCCAAAAACAAATTAATGTAGGGGCCCTTGATATGAAAAAAGTTTGAGAACAGTACCTTACCAGTGAGGAGCCCCCACCAGGAGGACGTACTATAGAGCCTTCGTCCTACTCCTCCCGCCTAACACTCCCAGCTGACAGGTGCCTCCTGTAGGAGTACACAGTGACTAATATCACCCTCCCCTCCCGATCACTCAATGATGTAATAATTGTGACTGGTCTATTTGGAGAGAGTCTCTGTCTAGACCAGGGGTCTTCAACGTTTTTTTTTGTCAGGCCAAGGACCCCTTGGCCGAGAAAGAGATTCAGCAGGGGACCCCCTCACTACATATTGTATAAAATGGTGTTGCAGATCATAGATATCATAGATATTTTCATAGACTTGTTTGACAGCACCGTCATTGTGTAACGTTGTGTTGGATTCATGTGAATGTGTATTTTTCAGGCAGTTAACCACGTAAACCCTCAATGCTTAGAAAACTTGCACTTGGTCTGCTCTTTTTTCCCCCATCTACACCAAACCTCTCTGCCAAAAAATTGCCGATCTACAAGGTTGTATAGGGCTTGTAGATCGTCTATTTTCGGCAAGCGTTCCCCTCAGAGTCGAGATGCTAGGGTTCAAGTGGTTAATGTGAAACAAAATGACCCATCACACAAGTAACCCCCTGTAGTAACTCTGAGGACCCCCTAGGGGGGGGGTCCAGGACCCCCCTGTTGAAGATACCTGCTTATAAACGATGGTGTCATCCCGTAGCCTGGTTCCAGACGAATCTGCCATTGCAAAAAAAAAATTGGCCTTGGCATTAGGTGTGTGTGTGTGTGTGTGTGTGTGTGTGTGTGTGTGTGTGTGTGTGTGTGTGTGTGGATTTCTCTCCCTCCAAAGTTACGAGGGACCAATCAGGGCCCAGTATGCAAATATGGGGCGGGTTTATCACCAGAGGCATTTAAAAAAAAAAATTCTATTCTAATATCGACACAGTGATATTAGTCTTAAAGGAGTAGTTCACCCAAAAAATGACTTATTTTCTATCAATTGCACACCCCATGAAGTCTTGAATCCATGGAGTTATTTGTGTTTTTGTGGCATTCCTAAGCTAATAATTTGATTCCTGTCTCCTACCGGTAGGAGACACAAAGTAGATTCTTTGTGTCTCCAACTGGAAATACACCCGGTCATCAAATTATTGGCTTAGGAATGCGACAAAAACCAAAATAAATCCATGTATTCAAGGCTTCATGGGGTGTGCAATTGATAGAAAATAAATCATTTTTTGGGTGAACTCCTCCTTTAAGATATGGCTATGCCAGACTAGTCTTCCCGGCCCATGGAAGGCTGATGGATGGGCGTCAGAGACGGCCCTATAGCTCCAGGTGAAACTGGGTGTATTGTTCCCTCATGGCCTCCTCCTCCTCCTGCTCTGTGACTCCAGCCCCATTGTTCTGGATGCCTGCCTGGCTGACCACAGTGGAGGAAGGGAAGCACAACACAACACATCACATGAGTTGTGTTTGCACCCTTTGGAAGTGACCTCTGCATTGCACAACCTCCTCCGTGGAGTAAAGCGAGGGTCTTCAATGTTTTTTCAGGCCACGGGACCCCCTTAGGTGAGAGAGAGATGGAGCAGGGACCCCCGTCTATAATGTATAACATTGTGTTTCAGATTCAAATTGTTTTTTTTACTTGGTCTACTCTTTTTTCCCTTTATACCTATACCTCTTTGCCAAAAATAGCAGATACAAGCTCAATGTTCATACATTTTAAAGTATATAAAAAAAATATAATAAATACCGGAAATAGCAGAACTACAAAGTCGCAACACGCCGCGATGCAACACGTTGTGAGCTTGTAGATGAGCTAGTTCCTCTATTTTAGTTTTACATTTTCATATTTGCCCTGTGGATTTTGTGTTTGCAAAGCCCAAAAGCCAAACGGTTCAATGCCAAAAAACTAGACTGTCCTTGAGCAAGACGCTGAACCCCTAATTGCTCCCGATGAGCAGGTTGGAGCCTTGCATGGTTTCCTCCGCCATCGGTGTATGAATATGTGTGTGAATGGGTTAATGGCACAATCAATGTAAAGCGCTTTGGATAAGAGCACTATATAAATGCACCATTTACCATTTACCAAAAAACTAGACTGTTCAGAAACCTGCTTACAGTACCAATGACATCATCAATGGGGATCCAAGCTAATAGAAACTACAGCCATTCCCTGGAAAGTTAGCATGCTGCTGAAATAGAAGCCATTTTTTTCATGCATTAATATGAAATAAAATGAAACCATTAGAAATCTTGTTCGAAATGGCCAAACCTCTGAACTGTCCACAGCCCTCCTCTGAGATATAGAGTGCGCGGGATGGAAACGGTGCCATCTTATAATGAGCATCAGTGAGGATCAATTATATGAAGATACTGTAGGTTGAAAATGGGTGAAGTGGTCCTTTAACCACTTGAAGCCTATCATACTCTATCCTGGGGGCGAACATTCAGCCAAAAAAATAATAATTGCGGATCCAGTTTGTGTACATATAGTAATAGAGAGATCAGGTTTCACTATAATGTTTCATATCTCTCTCTCTCTCTCTCTCTCTCTCTGTCTCACTCTCGGTCCTAAACTTATATTTTTTACAATTACGTTTAATGGCTGCACAATTACAGGCTTTCTAGCCAAATAGATGCCATCTGTGGATGAGAATGTTGGTCTGTCAGTGAAGCGTGTGTGTGTGTGTGTGTGTGTGTGTGTGTGTGTGCGCACGCGTGTGTGTGTGTGTGTGTGCTATACTCAGTTGTGTAAAGCAACTAAGTACATTTACTCAAGTACTGTACTTAAGTAAGATTTTGAGGTACTTTTACTTTACCAGACTTTTACTCCACTACAATAATTTGAAAACCTTAGTTACTAGTTACTTTATAGATTTTGATTTGATTATTATTACAAAACAGTAATAAAAGTAAAAGTAAATCAGCCCTATATACATTTTGGCCATTTGAAAATAGCCGATCTACAAGCTCACAATGTGTCGCGATGCGACACATTGTGAGCTTGTAGATCTGCTATTTTCAAAAGATTTGTACACATTTTATACATTTGAAAACTTGTGAAATGGGACATTCTGCATAATGAGTACTTTTGTACTTTAAGTATATTTTGATACCAATACTTTTGTACTTTTACTCAAGTACATTTTTAATTCCAGACTTTTACTCGTAACAGAGTATTGATACTTTTACTTAAGTAAAAGAATGTAGTACTTTTTACACCACTGTACTGTTGAATGCCGATGTGGCTGAACAGCTTGGCTTTGTGGCTTTTTTTTTTGTCCAAAAGGTTTGTTCAACTCGGTGGTCTTGTATGGTTGCGCTGTAATATTATGTACTAGCATTGTTAAGTGTGGGAATTGTCTGCCGTCTAGTACTGAAAATACATCTCAGAGGCAAATTGTGTACTTTTACTCCATTACAATTATTTGAAATCTTTAGTTACTTTGTAGATTTTGTTTAATATTTTAAAACATACATTGACCACTTCAGCCCTATATACATTTCAGCCATTTGAAAATAGCCGATCTACAAGCTCACAATGCGTCGCGATGCAACGCATTGTGAGCTTGTAGATATGCTATTTTCAAAAGATGTTTATACATTTGAAAACTTGAAATGGGACATTTTGTATAACGAGTATCTTTACTTTTGAGTACATTTAGACGCCAATACTTGTGTAGCCTCCTTTTATTCAAGCACATTTTGAATTACAGACTTATACCTGTAACGGCGTCTTTCTATATTGCAGTATCGATACTTTTACTTGAGTACTTTTCCCACCACTGGTAGTCCTTGACACGAAAAAACAAGTTTGAGAGGCAAAGTGGCTCAGTGATGAGTTTGTGTCCTCATCACAGATGGAATGTGATGAGCTTGTCGTTCCACTTACTGCAGTCTATTTCATCACAGTAATTGCAGGGAGATCATATTCGAAAGGAAAAAAAACTCATATCAGTCCATTAACAAACTTAACTGCAAGCGCTGCAAAACACAAATTGGTTTACTTGAAGAAATATGAGAAGGATTTTGGAGACTCGACATTCAAAACGTTTGCATTTGTCCTTTGGTTCATTTGAAGTCTGTCCGCTATTCTTTTCCACCAGGAAACATGAGACGCAAAGACAAAATACAAACGATCCGCAGTCATGATAGGAAATCATTGATGTCTGGGCAGAAACCTTGTATCTCCATTTTTCAACGTCTTCGTACATGACTGTTGAGCAAAAGTAGCGAAAATAGCCGATCTACATGCTCAAATGCGACGCGTTGTAAGCAGTGTTGTAAAGTAACTAAGTACATTTACTCAAGTACTGTACTTAAGTACAATTTTGAGGTGCTTTTACTTTACTGGAGTATTTCTAATTTTCAATACTGTTACTTTTACTCCACTACATCTCTGAGGCAAATATTGTACTTTTACTCCACTACAATTATTTGATAACTTCAGTTAGTTATTTTGCAGATATACATTATTATATCATAAAACATGCATTAACCACTTTAGCCCTATTGTATACATAGGCTATTTGAAAATAGCAGATCTACAAGCTCACAACGCGTCACATCGTGATGCGTTGTGAGCTTGTATATCTGCTATTTTCAAACATGTTTGTATTTTTACTTTTGGTACTTTAAGCATATGTTGATGCCAATACTTTTAGTACTTTTACTCAAGTAACATTTTGAACACAGGCCTTTTACTTGTAACAGAGTCTTTTCATATCGTGGTATTGCTACTTTTACTCAAGTAAAATATCCGAGTACTTCTTCCACCACTGGTTGTAAGCTTGTAGATCATCTATTTTTGGAAACATCTTGAATTTGAAAGTGGTTACGTTTCATCGGTGGCCTTTTTTATAAATATTAAACAGGTTCTTGTTTTTCTCCATTCCGTGAAAAGTATCCGTTTTGGACTTACAAGGTTTCCGACAGCGACGAAACAGCAGTAAACAGTCTGGTGTCTATTAAATGCAAGATGAGATGGTTTATGTATGCAGATGATGGCCATTTATGTGGAAAAACTCATTTGTTTAGCGAGCGCTAAAGGTTAGCGCCGAGGCACAGGTCACTTTAATAGCAGTGTCTGATTTAAATGGCGCCGTCTTCAATCAATGGGGAAAGGTCAAAGGTCACAGCATAATAGCATCGCTGTAAAGTTAAGTACATTTACTCGAGTGCCGCGGGATTTTTACTCGAGTACAAATTCACTGTACTTTTACTTTTACTTGAGTATTTCCGTATATCCTGATCCGAACTGTGTCTGCCAGATCTACAAGCTCATTGTGTGGCACAGAGTGCCGCGCTATGAGCTTGTAGATCTGCTATTTCTGAAAATCTTTGAAAAATTGTGCAAATCTTTGAATATAGTATATATATTTTAGTTTTTTGGGGATTCTACAAATATCTTCTAAATCCTAACAGTTTTTAAAAAAAACTTATGTCGCTGTAATATCAGTGGTTCTCAAACTTTTTCATGTCAAGGACCACCAAAAGGACATGTATTTGGCCACGGACCCCCATCTCAAAATATGTTGTTCCAGGGACCCCCAGAAGCAAAGATTTGAGTTACAAGTGTTTGCTTTAAAAAATATAATGAAAGATTTGCTAAAAGTTTCAAGATTTTTCTAAAATAGCAGACCTACAAGCTCATAGCGCGGCTTGTAGATCTGCTAGTTTTTGTATAGCCAAAGTATAAAATAATGGTTAAAGTGGTTAAAATCTAAAATGACAGATGCTATCTCGGTCTTAATGGGTTAATTGATATATAGTAAAATGTCATGACTGTGACAGACCTGCTCATTGGTCGAACCAACGGGACAAATAGAAACGTTTCATCACAGGAATACCAGGTGTGTTTTCATGAATTAATCTTCACACATAACGCAGTCCACAATTCTTCCCCTTGGAAGCTAGCGACATTAGCAACGTTAATTTTCTTTTTTCTGCTTTTTTCACCCCCCTCCCCCTCACACACACACACACACACTCATGTTTGTCGGCTCTTTGATTGCACCTTCATTGTCCGTCGCAGATGCTCATTAATCCTATTCGGACGCGTGTTAATTTGTCTCCCCCCCCGGCCGCTGACAGGATAATGGTGCCGGGGTGCATGTTATGTCTTTGCTCGTTTGGCGCTATCTCCGCTTTTTTAGCCCTGACCTATGGGGGGGGGCACTAGAGACAGAGTCCTATGGAGGTTATAAAAAACACAGAAGAATGGTGGTAAATGGTGCATTTATATAGCGCTGTCATCCAAAAGTGTTTTACAAATGGCAAATGGACTGCATTAAGTGCATTCACGTATTTAGGGCCTTTCTCCAAAAGCACTGTATGAATGTGTTTCACGTTCACGCACGCACGCACGCACGCACGCACGCACGCACGCACGCACGCACGCACGCACGCACGCACGCACGCACGCACGCACGCACGCACATTCACACACCGACGACCAGTGGTGGAAGAAGAACTCCGATAAGTAAAAGTAGCAACACCATAATATAAAAAAATACTCTGTTACAAGTAAAAGGCCTGCGTTCAAAATGTCACTTGAGTAAAAGTACAAAAGTATTGGCATTGAAATATACTTAAAGTACCAAAAGTAAAAGTACTAAAATGTTTGAAAATAGCAGATCTACAAGCTCACATTGTGTCGCGATGCAACACGTTGTGAGCTTGTAGATCGGCTATTTTCAAATAGCCTATGTATAAACTAGGGCCAAAGTGGTTAATATATGTTTTATAACATAATAATTTATACCTGCAAAGGAACTAGTAACTAAAGTTTTCAAATAATTGTAGTGGAGTAAAAGTAAAACATTTGCCTCTGAGATGTAGTGGAGTAGAAGTAAAAGTACAGAACATTGGACATGCTCAAGTAAAGCAAAAATAACCAAAGAATGTACTTAAGTACAGTACTTGAGTGAATGCACTTAGTTACTTGACACCACTGGTAGCCTGTAGCTTTGCATCTCCATGTCGTTGGCTTCCATCGAAAATGAATGGTATATAGCCAGCAGCTCTGTATGTATCTGGCTGTGTGAACGCAGCATCTAGGGCTCAGAGCTCTGCTGACAAGCTGTTGCTCGCCGCGCCCGGAATTAGAAAAAAAAAGCAGGGGTGCCCCGTGCCTTTGCGGCCGCTGCCCCCCAGGCTCTGGGACAGCCTGCCCCCTATACCCCATCAGATCTGCCCTGTCCATCTACGTTTTGAATCTCTTTTTAATCCATTAAAGGCCTGAGGTTCCGATCCTACAAACGTCTTCTGAATCCTACGCATAGTTTTCTGAAAGACACGTATGTTGCTATATCAGTCGTTCTCAAACCTTTTCATGTCAAGGACCCCCACAATTATATGTATTTGGCCGCCGGATCCTATCTTGAGAATTATTTAGTTCCAGGGACCCCACCAGAAGCAAAGATTTGAGTTACAAATGTTTGCTTAAAACATATATATATTCAAAGATTTTCACACATTTTCCCGATTTTTGGATAGCCAAAATAAATCTTAAAATGACACATGCGTTCCGCTCATATATATATATATATATATATATATATATATATATATATATATATATATATATATATATATATATATATATATATATATATATATATATATATACATATATATATATATATATATATATATACATATTGTTGTGCGTATGTGGGCACATGTGTTGTGTACGTGCATATATGCATTATGTTTATACCGTGTTTGTTTTCGATCACAATTCCATTTTAATTGCCCAGCCCCAGTTGAACCAACATCCGCTGACAAAAGAAATATGGCTCGCGAAAAAAAACCTATTGTCATTGAAATAAGCCTCTTTCATTGCAGCTGACTTTGTCATTTCCTCCCTGTCTTGTTGTCTGAATCAAAGCATGACGTTTCTATTCACACAGAGACGCTGAAAGCACCGAGACCTTCCCAGACACGTTTGAAGGTCTGTCATCTTTTCTAAAGGCGAGCGCGCTTACGTTGTGACGGCTTGTTTAAATGCTGATCCTTCTTAACACCCCGTGATGGCACTCAGACCATGACCGCGCCGAGACGCGCGCACTCGCACACACGTGCACATACACACATCCAGATACACAGGCTTGCTATACTTGTGAGGACATGAACAGTGATTTCATTAATGCATTTGTTGAAATTTTTTGGGGATCTCCCCAGGCTGGCAGAGGGAGAGTAGCGCCCAGGATTACAAGCTTAGGCATTGGCACTGGTTGAACAATGGGTTTCAAAATCGTGGGATAAAAAAAGAAAAGAAACAAAGGTTAAAGCACTAGGCTGTATTGCGATAGTAATCGTTTTGTTCAGTAGCAGGGGTCTCTGCGTCTCTCCAGATCGTTAATAAACAGAAAAGGCATTTTCAGGTGGGTGGCCAATCTTCAGCCAATCAGGAGAAAGTACCCATTTTAAAGTTATACATAGGTAACTTTTACAAAAAAACAAAAGTTAAATTGTATACCTTTTGTGAGTGGCAAATGTTTCACAACACCCACTCCATGAATTTCACCCCCGAAAGCCTTATATAAACTATTTTCTATTGAAACGGTGGCGGGCCGTCCTTCCCGCGAAAATGACGTCATCCAGCCAGGAAACGGAAACGGAAATGCACCGGTTTCCTGTTTGGCCAGGAACTACCGCGCTAATAACAAAAAGGAATCTCACGCTGTTTTTAAGACATTATAGGATTTGAAGATGGAAAAACAACAGCAAAAGAAAACACAGCTCACGGTAACTAAAGCTCCACTGGCTAAGAGAAACGATCCGCAGATAATATAAAACAATTAAAAGAACGCTTTTTGAAACGCTTCCGTCTTCCGGAGAAAACAAATGGAATTCTGGGTAATGCAGGACTGCGCTAAATAATTGCAATGATGGTAGTGACCAGCAGAGGTTACTAAAAATCGTTATTTTTGGACCTGCCTTGTATGGCTTTGAAGTTTTCTAGCTCCAATTTGTTCTGCTAATTTCTTAGCTTTTACCCCCTTTTCTCCCCAATTTAGTCATCATACCAATTGATTCCTCCCCACACACATGTGTGTGTGTGTGTGTTGTCACCGCTGTTGTTGCAGATATGACATGTGTGTGCAGGGCCGGATTTACCCCTTCGTGGTTAAATGTACGCTTCACCGGCGAGTTTCACCGTTTTAGCGCTCCTTCAGCAGCCGCTGCTTCTAAATTTCGCCGCTTTTCGGCGATAGTTCTGTCTTCTTTCATTTTCTCCTCGCCGTTTGCTGCGCCCCCCCCCCCAAGGTTGGTGCCCTGTGCTTCAGCACCTAAAGACCTTCCGTTAATCCTGTACTGTGTGTGTGTGTGTGTGTGTGTGTGTGTGTGTGTGTGTGTGTGTGTGTGTGTGTGTGTGTGTGTGTGTGTGTGTGTGTGTGTGTGTGTCTGTGTGTGTGTGACGCACATGGACAGGACTTCAGTAACACAGTAGACTGACTTTAAGACCAAATGTCCAATCGTTGGTGGCTCATGACAGTGGTTCTGAACATTTTCTGGATCCTGGCCCACTTGAAAATTTCGAAAGCGTCCGTGGACAACCCACCTGACCACTTATGTGTTGTTTTTTTCAAGAGAATGTTGATTCTGTTCCGTCTTGGATCGTACATATCTGTATCTCAAAGAAAAAAAATACCATGTCTTGTTTTTTTGTATTATCGCTTTTTAATATTCATGTTATTTCATCATGAAATATTAATGACAATTATTTGCGGGGCCCATTTGTAACATCCTCACGGCCCACCAGTGGGCCCCTGGCCCACATGTTGAGAACCACTGGTTTATGAGATCTTAGCTCCAATAGACCCCCAAGAGGGGGGGCGGGGGCATTGTGCCATAAGCAATGGAAAAAGATATATATCTTTTTTTTTAAATAGAGGAATTATGAAATTCTACAACATCATTCCCATCATGCGCTCCCAGGAGCTGTAGTTAAAACATGAGGGGTTAGAAGGTCAACATTTACGGCCTCTGGCTGAATAAAGGATAGACACATTATACTGTACGCACAATCCCACTTCTTTTAACCCTTGGCCTTTTGAAAGAATGAAGGTGAGGCTTCAGTGTATGAGCTAAACATTTGAACTGGATTAAAAATAAATCACCAGTATCTTCTGAAAGTGTCTGTCTGTCTGTCTGTCTGTCTGTCTGTCTGTCTGTCTGTCTGTCTGTCTGTCTGTCTGTCTGTCTGTTTTGGTCTCTCTGGTCTGGTCTGTCTGGTCTCCTAACTTCAAGTTCTGTCTCTCTCTCACTGCCTCCTCTGTCTTCCAGATGTTGAAATGCATTGCAAAGTGTGTTCATTTATCAGAGAGAGAGAGAGAGAGAGAGAGAGAGAGAGAGAGAGAGAGAGAGAGAGAGAGAGAGAGAGAGAGAGAGAGTGTAATCGAAGTCAGAGAATGTCTCTGATTGTTTGGGGAAACGGAACAAACAGAATTCTCAACAACAGCAACAACAAAACAAACTGTCATATTGTTGCTGTCGGGCAGGAACCATGCATCTCCATATTTCAACTTTCCAGTTTATGCATCTATTTATTTTTTAGCGAAAAACAGCCGATCTACAAGCTCAGAATATTATTTATTGCAGTTCTCTTTCACAGTAGATGTGAATGCTAATGGGGTTTGTTTTTCACAGATGTGAAAAACAACACGTTGTGACGTTGTGAGCGTGCAGATCAGCTATTTTGCGCTACTGCGGTGCATCACTGTTGTACAGCAAAGTAGGTATTTTAATTATATAAAAAAACATAAAAAAGATGGAGATACAAATTCGGTTTCTGGCCGAGCAGCCCGATGGCGTTGAAATGCATATTCCCCCCCAGCAAGAAATGTTGCATGGATTAATGTACGAAGAAAACGTCGAGTTGGCAAATCAATTTATCATTCTCCCACAGTCAGTAAATGTGGGATAAACGGCAAAAAATATATATAAATGACTATTTTGCTGAAATGACATGAAGGGTGATATTTAGACATGATCCCGTGCTCACACAGTTAAGCGTATTTACAGTGAGCTTTATTAGATCAGCTATTTTAGGTGTGCGACAGACACCTGCAAATTATGCGTCTAATTATACAGTCAGACTTGACTTACTGTCGATTTTAATTGATAGATTGAATACTTGTATTAGTCACAACTGTAAACGGCACGGAGGTACATTTATGGCTAAATACAAAAAAAAAAAGTCCTCAGGACTCGTTTCCATTGTGGTCCTATATTCTATTCATCGACAGAGCATAGTAGATTAATACGTGTCATCCAGATGTATGCTCTGTTGCGTGCCCAAAAAACGTCAGAGAATATTATTCTCTTATAGAATTAATGCTGTTCTCTGCGCGAGAGGCACTGCTGAAGTCTGAACGGGGCTTTACTCTGCTGCTGTGCGTGTGGCGAGCCAGGTTGGACCCTATAGCCTATGCCTGTCCACTGGATTATTCACCACTGCAATACTGAAATATTTACCAGCATTATACTGTATGTAGCTAACGTGTACAGAAGAGAGAGAGGGGGGGGGGGGGGGGGGGGGGGGGGGGGGGCAGTGGTGGAAAAAGTACTCACGTTTTCTACTTAAGTAAAAGTATCAATACTGCAATATTTAGATATAGTCTAAAATCTAAAAAGTTCGGAATTCAAAATGTAGGCCTAATCGAGTAAAAGTATTGACATCAAAATGTACTTAAAGTACCAAAAGTAAAAGTACTCATTATGCAGAATGTCCCATTTCAAGTATTCAAATGTATAGAAAATCTTTTGAAAATAGAAGATCTACAAGCTTGTAGATCTGCTATTTTCAAATGGCCGAAATGTGTGTAGGGCTGAAGGTGTTAATATATATTTTGTAATAATAATCAAACTCTACTAAGTAACTACCGGTAGTACACTAAGTAACTACCGGTAGTAACTAAAGATTTCAAATAATTGTAGTGGAGTATAGTACGATATTTACCTCCGAGTAGGAAATACTCAAGTTAAGTACGAACACCTCAAAATTGTACTTAAGTACAGTACTTAAGTAAATGTACTTAGTTACTTTCCACCACTGAGAGAAAGAGACACAGACAGACAGAGAGAGACAGACAGACAGACAGACAGACAGACAGACAGACAGACAGACAGACAGACAGACAGGGATAGAGGAACATGGGACGTGTAATGATCTTCTCATGCCAAACGGTGAATCCAATCTTGTAGCAGCATGTGGAGGCTGTGGCCATCTGAATGATTTACCTGAACATGTTCAAATACTGGAACAACACACACACACACACACACACACACACACACACACACACACACACACACACACATACATACACATACACATACACATACACATACACATACACATACACATACACATACACACACACACACACACACGGCTCCAATTATAACACGTGGGTTTCTTTGGAGACTCGCTCTGGTTTGATGTTGGGCATAAACCAGTGTGATAGCTGCGCTAGAGTGTGTTTTTTTTATAGATGTGTGTATCGCACACATCTTAGTCCTCTGTGTGCTTGTGTTGCTGTACTTGTGAGGGCCAAGTGTCCCCACAAGTATTGTGGAATTTGAGAAACCATTTTCTTGTTCCTCAGATAAGCAAATAAAAAAAATGGCATTGGTAAATTTGCCTTGAAAAACCTTGACGTCCTCACAAGTATAGCAATACAAACGAGCGTGGCGCGCACAAAAAGTATCTTGCAGTCAAAATGAGTTTGTAGAGTGGCTATTTTCACTATTTCTACAACATTTTTTGTAATACAATAATTAAAGGTAGGGTAAGTGATTTACTTTGGTTAAAAAAGTGTTAAATATATTCTGATAGTACTCATTGTTATAGAGTGTTTGTTCAGTAAAAGGAGTCTCCATGTCTCTCCAGCTCTTTATTAAACAGAAAATGCATTTTCAGTGCTCTCTCCTTGGCTTACAATGTGTCACCTACCTGAAAATGTACTCTGTTTACTAAAGAGCTGGAGAGACCATTGTGACCGAACAAACGCTCTATCAGAATATAGTGCTTTAACCTTTTTAACCAAACAAAAAAATACCCAAAAATATCACTTACCCTACCTTTAACACATTGACTGCCATGGACGTACTATAACGTCATCTCAAATCCAACGCTTGACCGCCAATGACGTAATATGACGTCACCTGGTGTTTTTAGTGATACGCTAGAGGGCGCTCTTCGCCAACCTTTGAATGATGCCTTGACTTCGAGAGAAGGATAAACCCGGAAATGACATCATCTGAAACATTTTCGCCCCGTCCACTACAATGTTATCAGATTTATAAAAAATACATTTATCTCTGATTTATTTTCCTAGATTGCGTATTTGGTGAAAACAAAGCTATGAAAGAAGAGAGACTCGTCTTTCCGCCGAGATATCGTTTGTTTACATCCGCTTAAAAAAAAACAAATGATGTGGATCGTCAAAATAAGGTAAAACCGCGCTGGCAGTGTCGGATGAATTAATTGATTAATACCTGGCAATGAATTTGTTAACATTACATTACATTACATTACAGTCATTTAGCAGACGCTTTTATCCAAAGCGACTTACAATAAGTGCATTCAACATAGGTAGGGAACGAAACTACTAATCACCAGAAGTTTTAAGTGCATTTCCTGTAAAAACAAGCAACCAAGAGTATACCTAGCGCTAAGGTAAAAGTGCAATATATCTATATATGTTAAAAAAACAAACAAAGGGGTTTTGGACATACGAGGTTTCCATTCCGACGGCAACGATATCAAACAATTTAATCGTTCATCCCTAATGATGATATATACGTCAGAGTCGTATAAGCAGTGTGTGACCATTACTGGGATGTTAGCGTTGTGTGCGGATGGTTCAAAGGTGATCTTTCATTCGTTCAGACTGATCGCTGTGTGACCGTTTAATCCATCAAGACCGGGAACGCATCCGTGTCATTTTAAAGATTCAAAACATAGCAGATCTACAAGCTCGTAGCGTGGCACCGAGTGCCGCGCTACGAGCTTGTAGATCTGCTATTTTTTTGAAAAAAATCTTGAACATTTGTGCAAATCTTTGAATATATATATATTGTTTTAAAGCGAACATTTTTAACTGAAATATTTGCTTCTGGCGTCCCTGGAACAAAATATTTTACAAATGTTCAATTTAAAAAAAAAAAAAAATATTCAAAGATTTGCAAAGATTTTCACGTTTTTTTTTTTTTTTCAAAAATAGCAGATCGACTGAGCTTGTAGATCTGCTATTTTGTTGAATTGCCAAAGAAATCCGAAAACGACGCGGATGCGTTCCTGGTCTGAACGGGTTAATCTACACAGGCAGCGTTTTCATTATCGCCTTTATTCTCTGGGCACGTCTCCCACACCTATCAGCTATCTGTGTCTGCTTTGCTGCAATTACTCTAATCTCAAGCCACCATCTTTTTCTCATTTTGCAGAGAGGCAGAGAGGCAAATCCCATGCAACAAAATAAATAAAAAAATAAACACAGATGTGACCCTCACCAAATTGCGTGAGAAATATTTAATCCGGCCATAATTTGTAATCAACCGGCAGGCTGGCGTGTGTCTGTTTGATAAATGCGTCGGCAAATGAGCCGAGCTGGAAGAAGAGCTAAGATTTCTTATTTTGTACTTAAAGCTGCACTATGTAACTTTCCTCTTTTACCCCAGATTTGAACCCGGTTTCCTGCGCAAGTGCAGATTTTTTTTTTTTACCATTGAGCTAATAGAGCCGGCCTGCTTGCTCAGGGGATAAATTGAATCTTGACCATCAGGAAATACCGTTTGTCAGATCCTGTGTCTAGGTGAGACATGACCTTTGACAACAATCTAAATGTTTCAATAGAAGAGCAGGGAGACAAAATACAACCACCCCAATTGTATAAGTTATATTGTATTAACATAGTACTCTACCATACAGATTGGACAACATTACATTGTATTCATAAAAGACAAGTTACATAGTTCTGGTTCAAAGCTATGTTATGTAACTTTTTTTAGTGAATACAATGTTATTTTGTCCAATATTAATGGTAGAGTATGTTAGGTATAATGCAACTCTCCCTGATCTTCTACTGAGACATTTAGATCCTGTCTCTAGGCACACTGGGCAAGAAGACCTAGCCGGTTGAGTGGCTAAACCAGGGGTCTGCAACCTGCGGCTCTGGAGCCACATGTGTCTCTTTAGCCCTTCCCTTGTGGCTCCCTGTAGCTATAGAAAACATTATATGGAAATTCTTTCTTTTTTTTCACATATAAAATTGTATTTATCGTCGCTGTAATATGAGACATAGATTCTTACGTGCTCCAATACTGTAATGATGTGTAGAATAAATAATACGTTTTAACATTTCTGTCAAATTTGCGTCAAAGCCTGCAACACATTTATTGGCACGGCACTGGCATTAGTGGGCTAAGATAGGTTTGCGGCTCCAGACAGATTTTGTATTTATTTTTTGGTCCAAAATGGCTCTTTTGACTTTAAAGGTTGTAGACCCCATGGGCTAAACGGAAGTACCGGAATTTGGCAGAAGTACCGCCCAAGCCGTAGACACTTTACAAATCCGTTTACATTCTCCGTGAATGAGACGAGTGTTGTGATTGGTTGAAAAAAGATCGTTTCCATGGGATATATGTACGACGGAAGTCCCGCCTCATAGACACACTCTGCTTTAGGTCGTGACCAGGCTTTTCTCTTCGCAGATGAGTAAGACTTAGAACAAGGCTATTCTCTAGGTTGGACGTGACCTTTGACACAATCCTGTTTCTGGATTGACAAAAATGTTGACCAATTTTGGTCAAAATGTATTATATTTCTCTCCTGAGTGAGCAAGCAAGCAGGCTCTCTCTCGCTCTCTCTCTCTCTCTCTCTCTCTCTCTCTCTCTCTCTCTCTCTCTCTCTCTCTCTCTCTCTCTCTCTCTCTCTCTCCGTCTGTCTGTCTGTCTGTCTGTTTGTCTGACTCTCTCTCTCGTTCCCGTCAACAGTCACGATGCAACGCGTTGTGAGCTTGTAGAACAGCTTTTTTGCATTTTTTAACAGATGAATAATATAATAATTCATCTGTAATATTTTTTACCAGATGAATTCATACAGATGAGTGGAGACCGTAATGTAAAAATATGCAATTATTCCAAACAATTGAGACGATGCAACACCACGCCTGGCTGTACGGTGTGTTTGTGTGGTTGGAGTTTACACAAGTATCCAAAATGTCACACGACAAACGTTACATAATCAAGCGGGCTAAACATTTAATTAACAAGGAATGCTTTCATGTTCATTTGAATATTAATTAATATTGTGAACATAATATGCCCTAGTTGTACAAGGAATTTCTTCTCCTTGCACAATTTCTTGTGTGACTTCCCCCTTCGACACCCTTTTTTCCCCTCGCTGCTCTGAAAATTCTAATGAGAGAGATGTGAGTTTCTACTTCTTCATTAATGTTTGATGGAGCCTTTTTATCGACACTGTCGTGGTGGAAAACGTGTATGTCCATATTTCAACTTGTTATGTTTTTGTTTGTTTGTGTGTTTTGTTTTTAGGAAATTGTAGCCGATCTACAAGCTCGATCTATCAAGCCCGTAGATCTGCTATTTCTGCTAAATTGTGAAACATTTTGAAAGTGAAAATGAAGGCTACATTTTAAAGGGATAGTTCACCCCCCAAAAAATATTTTTTTCTATCGATTAGTCACCCCATGGAGACTTAATTCATGGATATGTTGTTGTTTTTGTGGCATTCCTAAGCCAATGACCAGCGGACCGGTAGGCAGAGGTTCCGGTAGGAGACGCAAAGGAGACTTGTGTCTCCTACCAGAACCGCTGCCGGTCATCAAACTATTGGCTTAGGAATTCAACTCTCCATGGGGTGACTATTAATCAATAGGAAAAAAATACATTTTGGGGGTGAACTATCCCTTTAAGTCTGTTTGTTGGTTTTATAAATATTGAACCAATAAAAAAGTACCAAAGTTTTGGACATGTAAGGTTTCCACGTGTGGGATGCGGGGAATGAATGTGGGAGAGATAATGTCCGGGGGATGAACGTACAAACCATGTGAAGTGTCCAAGGTTTCTTTTTTTTTGTAACGAGGCTAGCGAGGCCTCTCCTGACTCACTAACAAACTAGGGCATCTCGTCGCTGTCGGGTTGTAACCTTGTATGTGCAAAACGCTGTTACTTTTCACGAAATGACAAAAGAAAAAGAAGAGCCTGTGTTTCCAATGGATCCAATGTGGTTATTATTTAGTCACAAGCTCTTGCTGATACGTTTCACTTGTTCGATATTTATATAAAACCCACAGACACTGATTCACTTCAAAATGTTTCAAAAGTAGCAAAGATCGACAAGCTGTGTGTGACACTGTAGTACATACATGGGCAACTGGCGGCCCGGGGGCCACATGCGGCCTCCAGCTTCACATAATGCGGCCCGCAGTGTAATATCGGATTACTGATATATTATTGATTTCAGCTGTTACAATTCCAAACATGCAAACATGACCCGCTTTAATGACTTCAGTCTATATTAGTAACTTAATGACTAGTATTAAAATTCTATTGTCTTTTTTAGGTTTGTGTTTGTGTTTAAGTTCATAAAGTAAACATAAGTATAACAGCATTTGAAATAAAATAGAAATGACTTACTTTTCAGGATTCCAATTAAAAAATGGCAAAAACAAATTCTAGATTCCAATAAAAAAATAGCAGATCTACAAGTTCAAAACGCGTCGCAGCGCGACGCGTTTTGAGCTTGTAGATCGGCTATTTTTGCTACTTTGGTGTGACTGGTGAAAAAAGTTTAAATACGGCGAGACAGTATTTTCAATGTGGCCCTCTGGAGTGAGTGTGGAAATGTAGTGGCCCTCTCCATCATCACAGTTGCCCACCCCTGCTGTAGTATGACGAAGTAGGGCATTCATTTACGGGAAAAACAAACAAACACCTATAACAACTGAAGATGAAACGTGGAGATACAAGGTTTCTGCCCGACAGCAAAGATGTGTGTAATGAGCATGTAGGGAGACAGGACTGTGTCGCGTGGCGCGGATAGCCGATCT
>NC_139941.1:8132535-8366906 GCF_963454915.1 Gymnoscopelus microlampas | reverse complement strand
GGCTTCAGCCCATTTTCAACCTATCTTCATATGACTGGTCCTCACTAATGAAGATAAGGTTGAAAACCGGCCCTTTAAGGGTTGAAAGATGGGTTGAAATGGGTTGAAAAGTGGTCCTTTAACTCAGAGGCCCCTTTTCCACCGGAGTTGAACCGGTTCCGTTCTCTTTTCCCCCGCCTAATTTTGAACCAGTACAGGTGTTTCCACTGAAAGTTAATTAGTTCAGAACCCTTAAAAGTTGGTTCTGAACTGGAACCAAACAACACTTGTTTTTTCTTGCCCCGAACTGGGAACCAAAATGGGCGTGTCACTATCCCAGTGGTTCTCAAAGTGGATTCCAAGGACTCTAGGGTTCCTTTAGGGGGTTCTAAATTGAACCTTACAAGTCTGTAACTCTGACAGTATACAAATGGAACCAAATGGACCCGTCAGGGTCCATTTGGTTCCATTTGTATACTGTCAGAGTTCAGGGGAGACCTTCAAATGTAAAAGTTTGAGAATTGCACTATATACAGTTTGGAAGATGCAGATGCGATTATACAATGGCGAAAGCAAGTGAAAAATCATCGCAACGAAAAGCAAAGAAAAGAGAAACTGTAACTGCCATTGACGTTTGAATTTGAACCAAATGGACCCCGTACGTACGGGTCCATTCAGACTCGTATCAGATCTCCCACGCCTCCCTATATCCGCCCGCTCGCCTCTCACCGAAAGCCAATTACAAGACGCGCCAGCCCCTCTGAAAAGCCCCTTTCATACGCCCTCATATCGGCCATCTTTGCCAGTGAAAAGGTAGACCCTCATTGTTGGCGTTTCGAGCACGTTTTTTTCACGGTGGAACGTTTGTACCTTTTTATTTCCTACGCACAAACCGGCGTATCGTTTCTCATTTGTCCTCCGCTCGGATGAAAATCTAATTTTATAGATATAGGCTACCAAGGTTAGAGCATGTTGTTGTTGTGTTTCTTTCTCCTTTATCCCATTCAAGCCGGGAACGCATCCGTGTCATTTTAGATTTTTAGCAGTAGCCTCTGTAACAATTATTTTATAGGCCTACTTTGGCTATTCAAAAACAGCAGATCTACAAGCTCACAGTGCGGCACCGCTATTTTTTTTCTAAGAGTGAAAATGTGTGCAATTCTTTGAATATATATATTATTTTTTTAAACAACATTTTTAACTCAAATCTTTGCTTCTGGGGGTCCCTGGAACAAAACGTTCACGTCAAGGACCCCCAAAATTACATGTATTTGGCCGCGGACTCCCGTCTCAAAATATGTTGTTCCAGGGATGCAAAGATTTGAGTAAAAAAAAAAATCGCTTTAGAAAATATAGATATTCAAAGATTTGCACAAATTGGCACGGTGTTCGTAGCGCAGCACCGAGTGCCGCGCTACGAGCTTGTAGATTTGCTATTTTTGAATAGCCAACGTATAACAAAAATAATGGTTCAAGTGGTTACACACAGATGCGTTCCCGGTCTTAATGGGTTATTGACATTCATTGATGGAGTGAACGTCCTCCTCTGCATCCTTGAGGTAACCTCCGACAGGGCTGAGCGGCGGTCGGTCGATGCCGCTACGCCATAGAGAACCATCCGGCACTCATATCGCTGCCGTCTGGCAGAAACCACGTATCTCTCTCTATTGTTTTAATATTTTTTTTCGTTTTTTTTACTGTACTTTACTTCTATTGTACTTTGTCCTATAGCGTCACAGAAAATAATTAGCCGATCGACAAGCTCACAAGCTGTGAGCTATTTATCCTCAAGACCAGGGGTCTTCAACGTTTTTTCTGGCCAAGGACCCCCCTAGCTAAGAGAAAGATGAAGCAGCCAGGGACCCCTCGTATAAAATTGCGTTGCAGATTAAACTGTTTTTTTTTTTTTTTTTACTTGGTCGGTTCTTTCTCCCTCTACACCAAACCTCTTTGCCCCAAAAACAGCCGATCTACAAGTATCTACTTGTAGATCTGCTATTTGTGGCTATAAAGTTCTCCTCAGAAAAGGGATGCTATGGGGTTCAAGTGGCTAATGTAAAACATTTCATATCACACAAAGATTTGCCCCCCTATAGTAACTATAAGGACCCCCTAGGGGTCCCGGACCCCCTGTTGAAGACCCCTGTTCTAGACCTAGTGGACCTGGGTTGCTCTGTTCTTGGACCACTTTTTTCTCCCCATCTATATCAAATCTCTTCGCAAAAAATAGCCGATCTACAAGGTCACAAATGTGTGTCACAGCACAATGCGTTGTGCGCTTGCAGATCTTGCAGATTTGTTTTGGTTAATGTCTCTCCCCCAGAATATGGATGCTGGGGGTTCAAGTGGTTAAAAGTGAAAACTGGTTGGAATTACGTGTTCCTTCCACGCGCTACGTCGAACCAGGGAAACTCCCCCCTGTCAGGTGATAAGAATTCAGCTCTCATGCATTGAAGGAGGCATGAGTTTGGCTCTAGGCTCTCCCTAGGCTGGCAGAGTGAGTGTAGCGCCCAGGATTACTTAGGCAATTGGCACTGGGTGAAAAAATGGGGTTACAAAATTGTAGGATAAACTTTTAAAAAGTAGAAAACATGAAAAAAATGTGAAAAGTGAACTTAATTGTTAAATGTGTGTGTGGGTTTTATGAATATTGAACTGATGAAAAGTATTAACAAGAGCTTGTGACTAAATAATAACTACATTGGATCCATTGGAACATTTCCTGAACAGTAACGTTTTTTTGGACTTACGAGGTTTCCACCCGACGGCACGGCACTCATATCACACACTGACGCTGGCTGGGTTCTGCTCTGTGACACTTGGAAAGACCAGGTTAAAGACGTATCGATCCACACCGTAGCCGCACCTGATGCAGCGCTGGACGCACAGCACTGTATATCGACCCCGGTACAGAAAAGCACATCGTCGCCGTCGGGTGGAAACCTTGTATGTCCAAAACCGTCTCTTTTCAGAAAATGGAAAAAAAAAGAACCTGTGTTCCAATGGATTCCGTTATTATTTAGACACAAGCTGTTAAGATTATTCAATGTATATGCTGTTACAAGTAAAAAGGCCAGTGTTCAAAATGTTACGTGAGTAAAAGTAGAAATGTGTTGGCATCAAAATATACTTAAAGTACCAAAAGTAAAAAGTACTAAAATGTTTGAAAATATCCGGTCTACAAGCTCACAATGCGAAGCGTTGTGAGCTTGTAGATCGGCTATTTTCAAATAGCCTAGGTATAAAATAGGGCTAAAGTGGTTAATGTATGTTTTGTATAATATAATAATTTATATCTGCAAAGTAAATAGTAACTAAAGTTTTCATATAATTGTAGTGGAGTAAAAGTACAACATTTGCTTAATCTGAGATGTAGTGGAGTAGAAGTAAACATTGGAAATACTCCAGTAAAGTATAAAAAAAAAAAACTCAAAATTGTACTTAAGTACATCACTTGAGTAAATGTACTTAGTTACTTTACACCACTGCATAAAACCCACAGACACACTTAAACACTTTCACTTAAAAAAAAACGTTTAACATTTTAAGAAAATTGCAGATCTACAAGCTCACCATTTCCACCACTTTCTCTTCTATGATGAACTAGGTGTTAACTCACACAAACAAACGTTATAGAAGTTGAAATATGGAGATACAAGGTTTCTGCCTGACATCGACGGTTATTGACCTCGCTACAGAAAAAAAGCACATCCATCCAGTTAAAGTGGGAGCGCCGCGCCATGCTCCGGTACGCCATGCTCCGCATAACAATTTAATGCTCTATTTGACCGAGCGGAGCCGCTCCCTTTGTCTGTTATTGTAGATTTTGTAGACAATCTCGTGGCAATCTCATAACTTCCCCCCGGGGAGAGGATTGTTTTGTTTTTTAAACTCTTTTGTACTTTCAAAGAGTTTCTTTCCTTTCTCATTTCTTTATCAGTTCAAAGACTGTGTGGACATTGTGATCCGGTCTGCGGCGAAACGCCACATGAATGACGAGACGACAGGGACAAAAACAGATCAACTATCAAAGTGCTGTATGGTTTTTTTGCTGCCAAAAGCCTTCATGTCAACTGTGGTGGAAAGTATTTAAGTACATTTACTCCAGCTCGGTATTTGAGTTTTGAGGTACTTGAGTATATCCATTTTAAGATTGGCTACTTCATGCTTTTTTTCTTTTTTTTTTTGCATCTCAGAGGCAAATATTGATTATTACAAAATATACATTAACCAATTAAGCCCTATTTTATACTATTTGAAAATAGGCAATCTACAAGCTCACAGCACGTCATGATGCAACATTGTACTTCAATACTCCACTACAATAATCTTGACTTCTTTAGTTACAAGTGATTACTATTATGAATGAATGAATGGTTTATTGAATGAATGGTTTATTTTCGGTCTTTGTTTACAACAAATCAAACAAACACTTTACAAAAATAAAAAATCATCATCACCAATGGACATATCCAACCAACTCACACACAAGATCCGAATTCAATGACCGAAAACAGGAATAGGCTGAAGCACAATGCTAATTCTTTGTCTATCCTTTACAATCCTTAAAAATATATATATTTTATTATAAAAAAAAACTTAAAACACGTTACATTATAAAACACACATGAACGACTTAAAGGGATAGTTCACCCCCAAAATGTCATTTTTTCTATTGATTAGTCACCCCGTGGACACTTGAATTTATGGATATTTGTTTAGTTTTTGTCACATTCCTAAGCCAATAATTTGATGACCAGAGGCCCGGTAGGCAGCGTTTCCGGTAGGAGACACAAAGGAGACTCTTTGTGTCTTTGTGACTAATCGATAGAAAAAAAGTAATTCTTTGGGTGAACTATCCCTTTAAGCCCTATTTTATACTTTGGCTATTCAAAAAATAGCCAATCAATCCAACAACACGTCACATCACTTGTAGATTGGCTAGTTAAAAAAAAAGAAAAAGAAAAAAAAAGTTTTGACACATTTTGAGTACTTTTGATGCCAAATACTTTTGTGCTTTTACTCAAGTAACATGGGATTTGTACAGAGACAGTGTATGTTTTAACAATCTGAGTAGTTCTTCCGCCACAGGGGTGAAAACAGATCAGCTCTCAAAGGCGTGGGCTTCATGTCTACTGCCTCCTAAGCCTTCATGTCAACAAAGCATCAGGCCGATGGGAGTTTGGACAGATTTGCTGTGTTCTGCAGCTGTGTGCTGACCCAGAGAGAGAAGCAAAGGTCGCATGAGGACCGCATCGCACGCAGCGTTGCCAGGTCCGCTTATTACAAGCGACTTTGGGCTTGTTTTATCTGTGAAGTCGCTTGTAAATATTGATAGTTGTGGGTTGTGTTTTTTTCTTTTAAAAAATAAAAATAAACTAAGTGTAGTTGCTTATGAAAAAATATGTTTCAATAATTTTCTAAAATAGCAGATCTACAAGCTCATAGCGCGGCACTCGGTGCCGCGCTATGAGCTGGTAGATCTGCTATTTTTGAACAGCCAAAGAAATCTAAAGTGACACAGATGCGTTCCAGGTCTTAATGGGTTGTTAAACCAGTGGTTCTACAACATTTTCATGTCAAGGACATCCCATTATTAAATTATGTATTTTGTCCGCAGACCCCCATCTGAAAATATGTTGTGCCAGGGACCCCTACAAGATTTGAGTATTTAAAATGTTTCAGAAATATTCCAAATTCTAACATTTTTTTAATTTGAAAATAGCAGATCTACAAGCTCTAGCCTACAAGCTATGTTCAAATAGCCAATGTATATACTGTAAAGATTTAAATTGTTCATGTGGCCTATAATAGTCGCTTCTTTTGGGCTTGTTTTCATAGACCTGGTTGCTTATTTCTCACGAAATACCTGGCAACACCGATCGCACGCCTTCTCAGTTGTATCAGCTTCGCTGTTGGGGTTACAAAAAATAAGCCTTACTCCTCAGGAAATTGCCTTCTCTGTTGTATAGCGTGTTCTGGTGTTTGGCCTTAACTAACCCCCTAGCTGGGGGGGTTAGTTATGGGAGATGGGGTCTCCATTTTTGTTTTTATTTATTTATCTTTTTTGAGACAGTTTTTTTGCTTTATTAGATGATGTAGCGAGAGAGGAAGTGTCTACATCAGATATCACCTTCTACTGTCACATCACAGGTTTACAGGTGTGTGTGTGTGTGTGTGTGTGTGTGTGTGTGTGTGTGTGTGTGTGTGTGTGTGTGTGTGTGTGTGTGTGTGTGTGTGTGTGTGTGTGTGTGTGTGTGTGTGTGTGTGTGTGTGTGTGTGTGTGTGTGTGTGTGTGTGTGTGCGTGCGTGTCATTTGTCAGTGACAAGGATGACAGAGGAAGAGCAAGGAGACAACTATTGGATAGAAACAGATCAAAAGATTTATACATACGTATTACACAGATAGCATTATTGTTATCGTTGCTGTCGGGTGTAAACCTTGTATGTCCAAAGCCGTTACTTCTTAGCCTGGTTCCAGACAAATCTGACATTGCAACAACAAAAAAAGCCCTCGGCAGATTAGGTCTGGTCCCTCTCAATAGAGATTGTATTTCTCTCCTTCTGAAGTTGTGAGGGACCAATCAGGGCCCAGTATGCAAATATGGGGCGGGTTTATCACCAGAGGCATTTTTTTATTTGCCCCAAAAAATTGCATGAAAATAGCCGATCTACAAGCTCACAACGTGTCGCATTGCGACGCGTTGTGAGCTTGTAGATCTGCTATTTTCAAACATGTTTGTACTTTTACCTTTGGTACTTTAAGTACATTTTGATACCTATACTTTTGTACTCTTACTCAAGTAAATTTTAAATCCCAGACTTTAACTTGTAACCGAGCACTTTCTACATTGCAGTATTGATACTTTTACTTAAGAAAAAAAAAATAGTACTTTTTCCACCACTGCTTGTAGATCGCCTACATCTTCGCGACAGTCCTGTACGGCAAAGTGGGGCATTAATTTAAAAAAAACATGGAAATACGGAGATACGAGGTTTCCATGCCCGACAGCGCGTACGATACAGTTGAAACGGAATAAACATCAGCTTTCAGTCTTTCCTCTCCATCAGTTGAAATAACACCGACAGAGCCTCCCTAATTATGGCATATCTCTGAGAGGAGAGCTCCTCTCCTCCAGCGCCCGCCAAGCCAGAGGGCTCTGACACTGTTCCTTATTAGCATAGTTCACAGCTGTTGGGCTGTGTGTGTGTGTGTGTGTGTGTGTGTGTGTGTGTGTGTGTGTGTGTGTGTGTGTGTGTGTGTGTGTGTGTGTGTGTGTGTGTGTGTGTGTGTGTGTGTGTGTGTGTGTGTGTGTGTGTGTGTGTGTGTGTGTGTGTGTGTGTGTGTGTGTGTGTGTGTGTGTGTGTGTGTGTGTGTGTGTGTGTGCGCGTGCGTGTGTGTGTGAGTCACTTTCACAGATAGCCACCCACTCACTGTAGGGAAGTTACTGTAAGTACATTTACTCAAGTGATGTACTCAACTCTCTATTCTTTGTGTGAAAACAAAAAACTGACTTGAGTTACGATTGTACTTGGACCGCTTTTTCCCCTCTATACTAAATATCTTCACCATACAAATTGCCGATCTACGAGCTTGTAGATCGGTATTTTTTAGGGCAAATGTACGAACGTACGAAAGGTATCTTGGGGTTCAACACAATACAGTTTTGAGGTACTTTTACTTACTTGACTATGTCCATCTTTCAATTCTTAATACTTGTGCTCCACTACATCTCATGTAGTGGAGTAATACTGTCATAATTTGAAACAAGTTACTACTTTGCAGATTTAGATTATCATTATTATGACACATACATTAACCACTTGAGCCCTATTTTATACTTTGGCTATTCAAAAATAGCCAATCTACAAGCCAACTTGTAGATCGGCTATTTATGTAAAATGTTCGAAGATTCTAGCAGTTTAACTTAGCATATTTTGATGCCAATACGTTTGTACTTTTACTCAAGCAACATTTTGAGCACAGGCCTTTTACTTGTTACAGAGTATTTTTTATATATTTTTTTATATTGTGGTATTGCTACTTTTAAGTATAACGTCTCCGTCGGGTGGAAACCTCATATGTTCAAAACTGGTACTTTTCAGGAATCAAATTCAAAAACAGCGAAAGTAGCAGATCTACATCTACAGTAGCAGATCTTGCAGATCTGCTACTGTAGGTCTAAGTAGGTCGTTAATTTACGAAAAAACACGACAAGTTAAAACATGGAGATAAGAGGTTTCAATGCCCGACGGCAACGATAAGCAAAAACAAGTTCTTCCCAGCGCTGCGTGGATGCTCATCAGTGCTGTTCAGTGCTGCACACAGCGGTGCAGCGGCATCGCTAACGTGCTAACGTGGGAGGCGAGGGAGGTTGCATAAAAATACAATTTAAAAAAACGCTACTGGTGGTTTGGAGAAGATGAAGCCGTCAACTTTTTAGTTGGCAGTTTAGTACGTTGAGCCTGAGGCAGAAAGATGTTCAGTTTTGGGCATGTTTCCAGAGTGTAGTTTCTTAATTTGAGTCTTAAGTCTTAAATGTTGTTTAAACCAGCTGTTATCAAACATTTTCATGTCAAGGACCCCCCCAAATTAATGTGTATTAGTCCATGGACACCCATTTAAAAAAAAACGTTGTACCAAATTTGATCTGGCAACACTGCTTGGGTGTTTCTCCCTTTTTTGTCAGAAACGCTGTCACGTTGGTAGACAGAGTTGGACAGTAACACAGTCAAACAATATACCATCAGAAATAACAATCTTCACATTGAAACTATAGGAAACAAAGAGCCTATAGCAGCTGTTTGAATATCATGCTATCTAAATTACACTCTTGAAAACAAACCCAAGTCACAAAAACATGAGAGAGTGACCAAGATAATGTCTGCATGGTAACTAATATCTTATCTTGGTCAATTTGCTAATATCTATCGTGGCAGGGAGGGGTACAGGGAGAGTGAAGTGCTAGGGGGTTAAGGTGGAGTCTGTAGAAGTGAGTGCTAGGGCAGTGGTTCTCAAACTTTTTCATGTCACCCAAATTGACACATATTAGCCCGTGGACCCGCATTTGATAAGAATATGCCAGGGCAGGGACCCCATAAGAGAAGATTTTTACGGCTCTAGCCGTGATTCTCAAACATTTCAATTCCAAGGACCCCCAGTTTGACATGCATTAGGATACGGACCCCCATTTAATGGCATTTCTATCCCTTCAGGGTCCATTTGGTTCCCTTTGTACACTCTCAGAGTTATAGATCCATACGGGTCCATTTGGTTCCTAACTGCTTCATTTAGCTGGGGACCCCCTGGAACTCCCTCAAGGACCCCTGGGGGTCCCCGGACCCCACTTTGAGAACCACTGTTGCTAGGGTGTTGAGGTGGAGTCTGGAGAGGCGAGTCTTCAGAATAGTGGAAAATAGTTTATTCCACAGGAAGTTTTAGGGATGGGAGAAGAGTCTAGGACGTGTGGAGCGTTATCCATGGTGTTTTAGGGCAGTGGTTCTCAACATGTGGGCCCGGACCCCACAGGGGGGTCCCCACATGGTTTTGGGGAGGTCCCCAGAGACAGTAAAGTGACTTTTTTAATACCAAAAAAAGGGAAAGAAATGAAAACGCCAGTACTGCATAAAAAGTAATCAACAAACTGTACTATAAAAACTAGCCACATTGGCCAAATTGTCAAATAACATAAGAAAGAGGCAAACTAATTGAAAATAGCCGATCTACAAGTTCACAACGCCTCGCAGTGAGAGGCGTTGTGAGCTTGTAGATCGGCTATTTTCACAATGTTTATCTGTGGAACCGAGTCAAACAAAATGGAATGCCTCAACAACTCCTCACGTATACGGCCTGAAAAGGTTGAGAACCACCTCGGGACAGTATTCCTGTGTTAGCTGATCTAAGTGAGTGGGAGGGGTTGTAAGGCTGGATCGGGCCTTGCAGGCACAGTTGCAGAGTACAAAAGGATCGAGTGCTTTCTTTGTCCACCACTGATCCTATATAAATATGTAATAATCTCCCTAAACTGAGGCGAACGACGGCAAGCTGAAGCGCGACTGCAATAATGTCGAGAGCCACTTGACAGAGTGACACTATAGACTAGGAAGTGTCAGCGGCGCTTTGGAGTGGCACCAGCCGCTTGCCAACTGCGGTGCAACTGTGCTGACGGCACCTTTAGCGATGCCACTCCCGATGCCAGCGTGCCAAGCGCAGATAAGATCCATTACTCAGGTTGTTTATTATGGCTGCGTCAGGGGCCACACGCCCCCCCTCCGGGGGGGGGGGGCCCTCCCTCCGGTGACAACGGTGACAGGGCCAGGGGAAGAGTGATGTGGTTTGCATCTGCGCCAGGATTAATGTTGTCTGGTTGCTGTCTGGCCTAAACTAACCCTCAGTCCCCAGTCAACTGGGGTGGCCGTTTTTAGTTTTTATCGGATTTTATTTTCACTTTTTTTTTTAATGTTGCTATAATATCAGTGTTTCTCAAACTTTTTTTCATGTCAAGGTCCCCCAAAATGATATGTATTGACCCCCTCACAAAAAAAATATTTTGTTCCAGGGACCCCCAGAAGCAAAGATTGAGTAAATAATTCATATATATTCAAAGATTTGCACACATTTACATGATTTTTCAAAAATAGCAGATCTACAAGCTCATAGCACATGTAGATCTGCTATGTTTTGAGCCAAAGGAATCTAAAATGACACAGCTGCGTTCCCGGAAGATTGAATGGGTTAAGACCTGCATGAGGCCGATTCTACGAATGTCTTCTCAATCAGTAGCTAACGCATCAACGCTAACGCATTGTGTGCAAGAGAAAGGAGACAAAAACACACATAGAACAGGCCAAAATAATGGAAAAGATAACATACAAGATATGATATTGTTGCTGTCGGGCAGAAAGGAAAAATCTCCAATTCAACTTTTTATGTTTGTTCTCCCTGCCAGGAGGGCAAGGTCAAATGTCAAAGGCCTCTGTATAATTTAGACCACTCCTACACAAGCTGTGAACTCATTCTGAATGAATGGGTTACAATTCCATCCTTATTTATGTTTTCTTTTGTGAATGATTCCTTTCTATGCTTGTGTCTGTGAACTGCCGACTGGTGTCACTATTGTGTAGTGCATTGTTTCTCAAAGTGGGGTCTGGGGACCCCCAGGGGTCTTTTGGATAGGGGAGGGGGTTCCAGGGGGTCCCCAGCAAAAGCAGTTATAGCATCACATTCATTTTGTACATGTTGTTGCATTTTTTAATTTACTTCAAATATTCTCTTCCGGGGGTCCCTGGCACAAAACGTTTTCAAATGGGGGTCCGCGGCCAAATATATATCAACTTGGTGGTCCTTGGCACCAAAACTACTGGTGTAGTCACCATGGAGTCAGTGAATCAGCAGCCCTTTGTTTTGGGTGACGGGAGACCACATGGATTCTATTTATTTATTTATCCATCCTCAACTCTCTGTTTATCACTCACAGACTCACACACAGACACACACGCGCACCCGAACACACACACACACACACACGCGCGCGCGCCACAGTCTCTCGTTCTAAATCAATCTGAGGCTGCTCTTATCCGTCAGGGGTGTAAATTAGAATCACGCGGCCCATTTGTTGCCGGGCAGGAAGTGATGATCCAAACCTTGTTAGTGCTCCCCATTGATGCCTCATGGATCACATTAGCATCAATGGACCGTCAGGGCTTTCATTCAACCGTTACTTTATTTACTTTTTTCCCAGTGAGATACCATTCTCTTTGAGAAGGAACACCTGGCCAAGATGGCATCGACATCAAAGGGCACTTTTCTAAATAAAACAACAAAAACTCTTGTGTGTTTTTCACACGGCATATTATCCGTGGTCACAGTGGAGATATGCACTCACAGGCCACTTTATGAAAGGACCCGTGTCCAGCTGCTCCTTAAGGCCATTTTTTCTAATCAGCCAGTCACATGGCAGCAATAACTCGATGATTTGATTCTGCAGCAAAACATCAGAACGGGGAAGAAAGGGGGATTTAAGTACATAGAGTTATACTATATCTAGAGGGTGGATTGCCAGCTTTTAATTTCAATGAAAGTTGCTCACTGGCGTTTGAAGCACCCGGAAGAACGCTCTACTTCCGCATTTGGGCACCTAATTTGGGAGCCTAAATGCGGAAGTCCTGAGCAACGCGCAGGTGCACTAGGGTTTCAAAGGGTAGAAGCACCCCCTGGGGGTCCCCGGACCCCACTTTGAGAATCACCAATTTAAGTTTTTTTTTTCATTTAAATCTTTATCCCACGATTTTGTAACCCCATTTTTTACACCCAGTGCCAATTGTCTATGTAATCCTGGGCACTACCTTCCCTCTGCCAAGCTAGGGAGGCCAGGGCCGAGCTCATGCCTCCTTCAATGAATGAGAGCCAACTGACCTTCTTGACACCTGACAGGGGGGAGTTTCCCTGGTTGGACGTAGTGCGTGGAAGGAACACGTTATTCCAACCAGTCCCCTTCCCCTCCATCAGGCGCCCCGGCTGGCCAGGAAGAGGCAGTATAGTGACCGATCACCGATTTAAGTGACCTTAAAGTGGCATGGTTGTTGGTGCCAAACTAGCTGGTCTAGGTGGCGCAGTGGTAAAGTATCTGCCCACCACCGCGGAGGCTGGGGGTTGGGGCGGGAGGGGTAGGACAAAGGCTCTACATCCTCGCGGTGGAGGCTAGCTGGTCTGTATTTCATAAACGGCTGATCTACAGGGATTTAAATGCACAGCCATCTCTATAAGGTTCACAGAGAATGTATCAGACCAGGCAATGTTCTTTTTTCTTCCTATCTTCTATCAGCCTGGGTTTTCTCGGCCAGGGGTGAGTAACCTGGTGCGGTCTTATGCCGCTGTTGCCCACCTGCCTCAAGGTTTGACGTTGTTGTACGTTCAGACATGCTCTCTTCTGCATGAACTCGGTCGAAACGTGTGGTGATTTGAGTTACTGTTGCCTTTCTGTCAGCTCAAACCACGCTGACCTTTGGCATCAATCGTTTTCGCCCACAGAGCTGCCGTTCATTGGATATGTTCCTCTTTTTCCTGACCCTCTGCTGAGAGAGAGAGAGAGAGAGAATGTTTGCAATTACTTTTTTAGATACACTGTGTAATGGTTTTGCATGTAGACCCCAGACAGTCCATTTATGATAGGAATAATGATATTTCATGACACGTTGCATGGAGATGCGAG
The DNA here is from genome assembly GCF_963454915.1 of Gymnoscopelus microlampas. NCBI lineage: Eukaryota > Metazoa > Chordata > Actinopteri > Myctophiformes > Myctophidae > Gymnoscopelus > Gymnoscopelus microlampas. Next base: position 8,353,716 of record NC_139941.1, on the reverse strand, counting down.
TTGCATTCTGATGTGAGCATCAGTGTAAAGGGGCCAGTGTGGTATGTGTCAGGCCCATGTCTATCTATGGCTTTGAGTGATTGAATACTTTATTAGTCAGCAAAGCACGATGACACAGTAAGACATTAAAGTCATATCGTTGCATGTATTTCAACTTTTTACGTTTTTTTGTGAAACAAATGCCCTACTTCACTAAACAAGAGTGTCGCACAAAGGTAGTGAAAACATAGCCGATCTACAAGCTCAGTGAGCTTGCGGAGCAGCTATTTTCACTATTTTAAATCGTGCTTTTTTTTAAAAATAATACAAAAGGAACGGTTTTGGGACTTACAAGGTTTCCACCGACACCGTCCATGTATGGTCGGTGTCGAAGTGGGCAGGCACTTCAAGCTTAGTCACCCTGGGGGGCACCACACTGTGTTAGCCTGGTGCCCGGTGACAGCCATGTACGCCCCCCAAACCCACCCAGGTTACGCTTATCATCTGTTGTGGGCCATCTGCGTTCCACTTTGTTATTGCGTCTGTGTGTGTGTGTGTGTGTGTGTGAATATATATTCATATATGTGCATGTCTGCACAGTAGATATAGATAGATGGACATTCATTGAATGCAGGTGTCATACACAGCGATACAGGTGCAAGTAGATGCATACTGGTGTGTGTGTGTGTGTGTGTGTGTGTGTGTGTGTGTGTGTGTGTGTGTGTGTGTGTGTGTGTGTGTGTGTGTGTGTGTGTGTGTGTGTGTGTGTGTGTGTGTGTGTGTGTGTGTGTGTGTGTGTGTGTGTGTGTGTGTGTGTGTGTGTGTGTGTGTGTGTGCTGTTTTTGAATAGCCAACATACACATCTTGCGGAAACCTTTTATTTCCACGTTTAATCTTTTTACGTTTTTTTCTCTTTTTTTCTCCTAAATGAATGCATTACTTAATTGTCGCACAAGTATTGTCCAGAACACTAGCGGAAAAAGCCGATCTATGAGCTCGTTGATTGTCTTTTTCCGCAATAAAAATTCAATTCAATGAAAAAACAATACGTGAAAGTGTTTAATAAGTGTTTCAGTGGGGTTTTATACATATTAAACCAATGAAAAGTATTATCAAGAGCTTGTGGCTAAATAATAATAACTATATTGGTGTATGGCTCCATTCTGAACACATGTTCTTTTTCTCTCCCCTCCCATTTCACTGAAAAAACAGTCAGGGTTTGGGGCAGTGTTGCCAGATTCTGTGATAGAAACAAGCAACCAGGTCTAGGAAAACCAGCCCAAAAGAAGCGACTATATGGGCCACATGAGCACTTTAACGTATACATCAGCTATTTGAAAATAGCAGATCTACAAGCTCACAACGCGTCGCGATGCGACGCGTTGTGAGCTTGTAGATCGGCTATTTTCAAATAAAATCTTGCGGGGAAATTATAATAAGCAGATCTGGCAACCCTGGTTTGGGGGACATACGAGGCTTTGAGCCTGACAGCAGGGATCTGGACATGCCAGGCACTATCTCTCCTGAACACCTTGAGGTGAAATCAGCCCGCTGTCCCACACACCTGCTGGCTCCCATTTAGATTAGGGACGGTTTATCCCCCCCCAGTAACCCCCCCCCCCCCTCCATATCCCCCTCCATATCCCCCCGGCCATCCGTCCGTCCATCCGTCCGATTAAACCAATCTGCCCCGGGACACAGAGCCTTATCACGACCAGTGGTGGAAGAAGTAGTTCCCATTTTGGACTTTAACCCTTTAAGACCGGGAACGCATTATCTACAAATGTCTTCTAGTAAATCCTAACAGTTTTCTGAAAGAAAAAAAAACGTACGTTGCTATAATATCAGTGGTTCTCAAACTTCTTCATGCCAAGGACCACCACCATTGTATGTATTTTGCCGCGGACCCCCATCTCAAAATATTTTTGTTCCAGGGACCCCCAGAAGCAAAGACTTTCAGTCACAAATATTCCCCATGAAAAAAATATATTTTTTTATTTATAAATATATAGATTTGCACAAATTGTCAAGATTTTTCAAAAATAGCAGATCTACTAGCTCTTAGCGTGGCAGATCTGCTATTTTTGAATAGCCCAAGTATAGAATAATGGTTATAACTACAAAATCTAAAATGACACAGATGCGTTCCCAGATTGAATGGGTTAATGTAAAAGTATCAATATTACTGTGTAAAAAGATATATATATATATATATATATATATATATATATATATATATATATATATATGCTACTTTGTTAAAAGGCCTGTATTCATAATTGTACTTTTTTACAAAAGTATTTTATAGTATATCAAAAATCTAAATGTGCTTACAGTAAAACATTTTACTGTTTAAAACATGTATTGATTTGCAAGCTCACAATGCGTCTGTCCCATGCTAGCGCATTGTGCGATAGCATGGTGGTTTAACGCATTATGTATTTACACTAAAATCTACAAGCTAACTAGTAACTAAACCTGTCAAATAATGGTTGTGGAGTAAAAAGGTACAATATTTGCCCCGGAGTTGTAGTGCAGTAGAAGTATTGGCAAAATGGGAATACTCCAGTAAAGTAAAAGTACCTCAAAACTGTACCTATAGGTACAGTATTGGAGTAGATGTACATAGTTACTTTCCACCGTGTGCTTATCACGGCGCAGATGAGTATAGAACAGCACCTCCAAGAAGATACAGGAGGAACTATGTGAAGTAATCCGATTGACGTAATCTTTGTGGAAACGTCCCGCTTTCACAGATTGATGAGTCTCGGTCTCTAGCCGTGACCCCGTGCTGAGTGCACCGGTGGAGAGGAACTGAGTACATTTACTCAAAGTGATATGCTGAGTGAATCTGTGACCGCTTGGACTGACCAAAAAAATAGATACAGAATCGGTTGTATTTGTCACATCATCACAGCCTTACAGGTGTAAATCAGGGGGTGAAATTAGTCTTTTTGCGTAAGCTCCATTTCCCTTTTTCCAGGAAAGGAAATAGTGGAGGTGTTAGGACCCAAAAATATGCCGTTGACTTCAAGTCATGATACAAAGGTCCCCTTTGGTATGGAAGTACCTTAGGGCCATAGGAAAACATGTATCCAAAGAGACGAGTTAGATCACCCTTCATTTCTGAAATATACATGTTTTAAAAAATGGCCGCCACCATTTACAGCAATACAGCAAAAACAATATCTTTGCTTCTGTTAAAGCTATAACAATAATATTGGTGTCAAAGTGTACATTTTTGGGGTCAAGTAATCCAATTCAATAGGTTTCAAGGCAAAAAAATAATAATCTTTTTCTCAATGCCATGAAAACAGGGCTAAAATATGCTAATTTAATTGGAAAATGTTGTTTTAACAGGGTAACTTTCCATTTTTCCCCACTCTAAAACCTTAATTTAGTTTCCCCTTTGGCATGGAAGTACCTTAGGACCATAGGAAAACATTTATCCAAAGAGACGAGTTAGATCACCCTTCATTTCTGAAATATACACGTTTTAAAAAATGGCCGCCACCATTTACAGCAATACAGCAGAACCAATATCTTTGCTTCTGTTAAAGCTATAATAATATTATTGGTGTCAAAGTGTACATTTTTGGGGTCAAATAATCCAATTCAATAGGTTTCCAGGCAAAAAACCCAATCATTTTCTTATTGCCATTGAAAACAGGGGTAAAATATGCACATTTTATTAGAAAAATACGTAAATAACGGGTAACTTTCCATTTATTTCCCCTCTAAAACTTTAATTTAGTTTTCCCTTTGGCATGGAAGTACCATAGGGGAATAGGAAATAAATTATCCAAAGACACAAACTAGATAAGACGTCATTTCTAAAGTATTTGTGTTTTAAAAAATGGCCGCCACCATTTACAGCAATACAGCATAGCCCATATATTTGCTTCTGTTAGGGCTATGATGATAATATTGGTGTCAAAGTGTACATTTCTGGAGCCAAGGAATACAATTACATAGGTTCCAAGACTAAAAAACCCAATAGTTTTCTCATTACCCTCACAATGGGGGTAAAATATGCACATTTCATCAACAAAATAAGTGACATTAAAATGTTCCCCCTATTAAAAAAACTTTAAGAAGTACAACCTCTTATGCACATGCCATATATGCTTTATGTGTGTCTGTCCAATCTAGGAACCCAGTCAAAAAAAGGAAAAAAGAGCACCCTCTGCTATTTCTTTCCTTAAGATTTGACTCTGGGGGGGACCTCCCAATAGAATGTGGAAAACAGGATGGTGGCCATTAGGTCCGCCCTCAGCCCTCCACTTCCGGTCTATGTGTCTTTGTTTACATTCCTAACATTCCTAACTATACACGTTGTATCAGGAGCTCCCGACAGATTCAGCTGCAGAGCTCTGAATCTGTCTTGAGAGATTAGTGTCTGTCTGACTGTAAGTGTATATGTCTGACTGCTATCACCTGAGAGTTACACCTGTTGCTGCCACAAAACATAAATTCTGCACAAGGGACTGCGACAATTTGATTAAATCAGAGGTGACAGAAAATCTGAGACACTTTGAGGTTCAATTTGAGGTTTGTATTACTTTCTCATTTAATACAGAATGTTTTTTATGTTAACTGTGCCATTATTGGACAGAGTCGACAGAGCAAGAAGAAGACATGAAGAGTCTGTGAGCCCAGTAAAAACACAGTGCATGAATGGTGGTGGCAAGTTCACTGCACAGGCTATACTCTCATGCTCATCATCATCCTCATGTGAATAAACCACACCGTGTTTCTTCTGTGGTGAAGTTGGCAACAGAAAGGAACTAAGGACGGCTTCCACCCTGGGATTGGATCGAAAAGTGAAATAATGTGCTCAGGTGCTGGGTGACAAGTGTCTGTTAGCTAAACAAGCTGCTGGTGACATGGTAGCTATGGAGGCAGTGCATCATCGTGCATGCCTGACTAGGCTCTATAGAAAAGCAGAAACCGCCGTTGTGACACGACAGAAAATAAGGCAACACAGGTCATCAGAGCACATGTCCTCAATGAATTGTTTGAGTCAATCAATTATTATTAAATGTAACACCACGCGCCTTCGAGAGGATATTGACATCAGATCTGTGCGACTAGATCGTGGCTGGTCCCTGTTATGTTGTTTGATGATGACCTGAAAGCTGTTGTTGGCATGAAAAGCAACACATTTACTGATGTCTCCATCATCTTCAGAGCAGCTAAAATCCTCCGGGAAGAATATCTTCCGATGAAACAATAATTTACAGGTTCCTTCACAGCCTCCTGATTCAATCCCTCCCCTGCTGCAATTGTTCCTAAAGATGCTTCTGGATGGATAAGGTATTGACCAGCCAGCCCCTGAACCAGAGAAGTGCCAGGTTGCTACATCAATTGGGCAGCAAATCATTTACAACTCTGTGAAATGCAGATCCAAGAAATGTCCGTAGTGTTAGTTGTCACATAAGAGAAAGGGAACCACAGCTTCACTGTATCTGGCAATGAATCTGCACCTGCATACTGGCAGTAAACACCAGGTGGATACCATGCATAAGCGAGGTATGGTGTATCATGTGATCGCTTGAAAACATTGAGTACAGTGATCAATCAGTGGGAGCAGATTGGTGTGGTGGTCCCACCTCAGGCAGTTAAGGGTGTCTTCACTAATGGTGGTTTTGACAACATTGACCTCAACCCATCGTCAACAACAGCAAAATCAGCCCTCCACGGGACATGCATAAGCATTCAGCAGCACTTCCCGTCAGATGACCAACAAACAGCCAATCTCACTAACATCCTAGTTCCAGCTAAGATGGGGAAGAAGCATGTACAATCCTTTCCAGCTTTCTACACAACAATGGATCTGGATGTTTCACTCCAAACTCATGTTCCTGCCCTTAATACAAACAGTCATCCTCAGCCAGCCTCTTGTCCTCTCAGCAACATACTTGAAGAAGGCTGCCAGTGGTTGGAGAGAGTCACCGACACCTTGTGGGGAAAGACAACCTTGAGGATGAAGAATGGATCTCATGGGGTGCATATTATGCAAGCATTGCAGAGCCTTGTTCAGCCCCCCCATCCAGATCATACATACTGTTCACAGAGTCTCCTACCAGTCCCACTATGGCTTGGCTTGGCATGCAATGAATGTCCTCCTTCAAGCAATCAACTACCTAAATCCAGGTCAGACACCAGTCATGTTAGCTGATCAACCCCTATTCACACTTGCCAAAAAAGATGCTCTGGAGTGTGTCTGGAGACTGGCTGGATGAATGGCAGTGGATGGACTACAGCTCTCACCAATAGTGGTAATTCAACTAGTGGCAAAGCTCAGTCTTTCATTGGTGTTGACCACATCTGCAGAACCTGGTACATGCATCAGGTGTCTGTAGCTGCTCTGTACTTGTGATGAAGGCTTATGAGCGATATTTGGAAAAGGCTGTAAATAATGAGTCGAGCCCCCTCTTCCTTTTGCCCTTTGATGAATGGCTTCAATTTAAATTATTTCAAGGGACTTGCCAGAACTGGTTATTTGCAAGTGCAAGACTCAAATTACCACAACAACCCCATTGTCATGGTAGTAAGAAAATTATTGGGGATTTGTTTTGCCTTGAAACCTAATTAATTGGATTCCTTGACCCTAAAAATGTTTACCATTATAGCTTTAACAGAAGTAAATATGGGTTCTGCTGTATCACTTCAAATGGTGGTGGCCATTTTTAAAAACGCATATATTTCAGAAATGAAGAGTGATCTTATTTGTCTCTTTGGATCATTTCTTTCTTTGTGCTCTAAGGTACTTCTATACCAAAGGGAAAAGTAAATCAAAGTTTTAGAGGAGGGGGGGTAAGTTACCCTGTTAAAACGTATTCTTCAAATGAAATTTACATATTTTACCCCCCGCTGTCATGGCAATTAGTAAAGCATTGGGTATTTTACATTGAAACCTATTTAATTGAATTCCTCAACCCCAAAAATGTACAATTTGACACCAATATTATTACTATAGCTCTAACAGAAGCAAAGATATGGGGTCTGATATAATAGTGGTTAATTGTCGTCAGCCTTTTTTTTAAAACGCCTATCTAAAGAAAATGAAGGGTGATCAAACTTGTCTCTTTGGATATTTTTTTTCCTATGGCCCTATGGTACTTCCATGACAAAGGGAAAAGTAAATACAAGTTTTAGAGGGGGTGGGGTTAAGTTACCCTGTTAAAACGTATTTTTTTTAATGAAGTTTGCATATTTTACCCCCCGCTGTCATGGCAATTAATGAAGTATTCGTTTTTTTGCATTGAAACCTATTTAATTGAATTCCTTGACCCCAAAAATGTACACTTTGACACCAATATTATTATTATAGCTCTAACAGAAGCAAAGATATGGGGTCTGGTGTAATAGTGGTTAATTGTCGGTGGCCATTTTTAAAAACGCCTATAAAAAAAAAAAGAAGGGTGATCTAACTCGTCTCTTTGGATAATTCTTTTTCTATGGCCCTAAGGTACTTCCATACCAAAGGGGACCTTTGTATCATGACTTGAAGTCAAATGTTGCTTAGCACCTCCACTAAAAGGGGAAAAGAGAGGGAGAGCAAACATAATCGCTGGCAGAAACCTCCATATTCTAACTTTTTTTTTTTCCCCCGTAAATTAAAGGGGCATACCACTCATTTTCAACATTGAACTATGTCTACACAATTAGAGAATGCAGAAGAAATATTCAAAGTTTTGGGTCTGAGAGTCTAAATCTCATCAAACGGTGGTTCCGTGGCTCAAATGCCGAATACATACAGTAATGGACCTTGATATGAAAAGGTTTTAAAACCTCTAACCTGTCAGGCAGAAACCACAGCTAACTCCATTCTGACTTTTGCCTTTTTTTTTCCATAAATCAGTGCTATTGAACACCCTTTACGTCTGTGTGTTGGTAAAATAAAATATTGAACCATGCAAAGTTAAAAAGCGCTTCTGACAAAACCAGCTAACTCCATTGGATCCTCAAACTTTCTGCTAAACCAGCTAACTCCACCAAAGGGGGGTGGAGTTAGCTGGTTTTGCTGACTCCAGACTCCACCCCCTTTTGACCTCCAACCTCATTGTGAGCTTGGAGGTCCATTCAGCTGTTCTTATCAATGATGAACAAAACCTCCTAACTTTTTTTTTTTTTTCATTTCCTGAAAAATGAAAATCTTGGAGTTAGCTGGTTTCTGCCGGACAGCAGAGATAGCCTATACTATGCCTTTGGAGTAGAGCCCTGCACGGGCCGAGAATGTGGGCCTGAACCCGGCCCTGGCCCGTGGTATTCAGCCCGGCCCGGCGCCTGGCCCGATAGGTGGCGCAATTTTACAGTCCGAGCCCGGCCCGAAGTTATTATTTTCGCTCTCGCGCTCTGATAAAAACAACCCCACAAGAAGTCAAGAACACACACACACACACACACACACACACACACACACACACACACACACACACACACACACACACACACACACACACACACACACACACACACACACACACACACACACACACACACACACACACACTAAAAAAGTACTTGTAGTAGCCTAGTTGTAGTTTTATTAAACGTAACTACTACTATTAAGGTGCTTGGAGCTCCCCGCGAGCCAACTTTTCCTTCATCTTCTGCTTGTCCATCGTTCACTATGTGTGGCTTTTGGTGTGTGTGTTTGTGTGTGTGACGGTGTTGTTGTCACGTGACTAGCAGCGTGCTGTGCAGCAGGCAGCGCAGTGAGAGACTCGCACAACCATGATGCGTTGCGGATCACTATACCAGGGTTTCGCGAGCGGCCGATCATGTTCAATGTTCAATTATCAATTATCTGCGCAAAATGTTCTGTGAGCCCGAGCCCGGCCCTAGGCCCGTTTGTCAAATACAGAATCAGCCCAAGCCCGGCCCGTTTTGGCGGGCCGGGCCGTGGGCGGGCTCTGGCGGGCCTGCAGGACTCTACTTTGGAGTACTTCTCCCAGTAGTCATATAGTGCTGCCTGGAGCGCACAGTAGAACACAGCTGGTTTTAAGTCAGTAAAAAAACGAGCCGGTTTTCCCATAAAAGTCTCTTCAGATGAAAGTCATCAGTCGTCTGCCAAACGACTGTTTCATGACAGCTGGTAAAACGGTGGTGAGAGCTCTGGAAGAGGCCACATCTCTTGAGCAAACTTCATTCGACAATTGGGCAATATAAGAGCAATACGGCTTGATTATATTTTACTATAATTCACCGTTTGTCCTTAGCTTTTCAAAGGCACTTCAAATGAGTTGAGTTAGAATGGAAAGCCACTTCAGACGCGTGTTTGGTGGTGTTGTGGTTCTTTCAATCTCCAAAACAGTCATTAAATTCACATCACTCGGTTCTCAATGTGCGGTTCGGGGACAACGAGGCGGTCCTGACGGGTTCCATTTGTACGCTCTCATAGTTAAATGCATGGTACGTAACCTTGCCCTGCGTTTTCATAATAAAGCAATGTTTTTACCCATAATAATATTCAAATATATAGTCCTTTGCTAGATACTCAGTCACTTTACAGGAAACGGAAACAAAATGAGAACAACTTTATGAGGGAAAAACTAGTTAAAAAGGTTAAAAACTAAGAACACAAAAATGCTAAAAAAAGAAAGTGAAAGTATTAAATTGTTTGAAAATAGCAGATCTACAAGCTCAGATCTGTGAGCTTGTAGATTGGCTATTTCAAATAGCCTATGTATAAAATTGGGCTGAAGTGGTTAATGTATGTTTTATAATGTCATAATTGTCTCCGCCAGGCCGAAAGGCATGGCGAGAGAGTATGTTTTACCCCCTGTCCGTCGGTCGGTCCGTCCGTCCGTGTGTGTGTGTGTGTGTGTCCTGTCCGTCCGTTAGCAGCTAATCTCCGGCACCGTTGGCCCGGTCGCTGCGATACTGTGCACACACACTCCCTGGATGCCAATTCAGAACCTCTTCACATGGGCCTGTTATAGCGCCACCAGGAGGCCGATTTGTGCAAAACTAATTTTTTGACATTACTCCTACAGATTTTATCCAAACGTCATGCAAATTGGTACACAGTATCGCTATAGTCATGTGATCAACACGGATCTGTCTGATTTCCCATATTCCATCCTGATTGGCTAAGGTTGGCAGGATTGGTACGTTTTCAGCAAAATGCCTCAAATTATGCACACAGCTTGTAATTTCCGTGACATTTCACATGCTCATTCCCACTAGGCCGAGGAAGAAATGCCACCCTTTTCACATTGGCCTTTTATAGCGCCACCAACATGTCTAATTTAGCAAAACAAATTTGTGGAACAAAATGCCTCAAATCATGAATGCAGTGTCCGATTGCCGTGAAAGGCCTAAGAATAAGTGGCACCCTTTATACATTGGCTTATTATTTATATCTGCAAAGTAACCAGTAACTTAAGTTTTCAAATAATTATAGTGGAGTAAAAGCACAATATTTGCCTCCGAGATGTAGTGGAGTAGAAGTAAAAGTATAGACAATTGGAAATATTCCACTAAAGTCAAAGTACCTCAAAATTGTACTTAAGTACAACTTGAGTGAATATACTTAGTTTATTTACACCACTGCAAAACAAACGGTGAAAACACCAAAATACAGCGAGATGGCAGTGTGTTTCTGCAGGCAAAACACCACCACACTACTTCAGTGACTGATAACTGCTGGTATAGCGGGGAAGGAGTTTCACACCAGTACGTTTCAAAGACAAATATTGTAATTTTGACTCCACTCCATTCTAGGAAGTGAAAGAGTACATTGTGAATTAAGCACTTGAGCTCTATTTCAAATAGTAGTGGAAATAACGTGTCACATTACTGCTATTGTTTTGAAAATTGCTAGGAAGTATTAGCACAAAGTACAGATTTGACAGAGCAACTTCCCCTTGTAGAAGAGAGACACACTGTGTCCCTTTGTTTCATTACACCCTGAAGGCGCGTTTGGTGTATTTTAATGTCTCTAGCCCAAATGTAATAAAAGCCCTTTACTCATCAAAGCCGTCTGGCTGGACCAGAATGTTTGATGCCTTTTGGACGGTGGTGGAAAAATTACTGAAATGTTTTACTTAAGTAAAAGTATCGATACCGCAATGTAGAAGTACTCTGTTATAAGCAAAAGTCCGGAATTAAAAAAGTACACAAGTATTGGTATCAAAATGTACTTAAAGTACGAAAAGTAAAAGTACTAAAATGTTTGAAAATAGCAGATCGGCTGTTTTCAAATAGCCTAGGTATAAAATAAAGTGTAAAATAAACACATTTTGTGTGTAATTTATATAAGTAACTAGTAACTAAAGTGTTCAATTCATTGTAGTGCAGTAAAAGTACAATATTTGCCTCTGAGATGTGGTGGAGTAAAAGTATTGAAAATTGGAAATACTCCAGTAAAGTGAAAGTACCTCAAAATTGTACTCAAGTACAAGCACTTAGGTAAATGTACTTAGTTACTTTGCACCGCTGCCCTTACTCATCAAAGCCTGAGTGGCTGGACCTGAACGTTTGATGCCTTTTGGACATATTTTTCTCTTGTAGTTGAGTAATATTTGACCAGGAGTATCTCTATACTTTGACTCAGTTCTGAGTACTTTGTCCGCCATTGCGATGCAAGAGGTGCTTTGTGAGAGCTCTTCACATTTGACTTTGTGTTATAAGTTCTGAGGCGCTGCTTCGCCTTCAAAGCAAAGCTCTGGTTGCGGTTTGTTCTTTGGCCGTTTATTTCTCCATATCGTTGCTGTTGGGCAGAAAACTTTCTCCATCTTTCAACTCTTTTTTCTTTTCTCTGGGGGAGAATTTAACATGTAGAATGTTACATTTTTCAATTTAAGTACATTTGCCCCAAATGTACTTAAAAGTGCCAAAAGTAAAAGTACTAACATGCTCACAACGCGTTGCATAGCAACGCGTTGTGAGCTTGTAGATCAGCTATTTTCAAATAGCCTAGCTATAAAATAGGGCTAAAGTGGTTAATGTATGTTTTATAATGTAATCATTTATATCTGCTAAGTAACTAGTAACTAAAGTTTTCAAATAATTGTAGTGGAGTAAAAGTACAAGATTTGCCTCTGAGATGTAGTGGAGTAGAAGTAAAAGTATAGACAATTGGAACAACTCCGGTAAATTAAAAGTACCTCAAAACTGTACTTAAGTACAGCACTTAGTTACTTACTTAGTAAATGTACTTAGTTAATTTACACCACTGGCTATAATAGCAGATCCGCAAGCTCACAAAACATCGCAATTTGGCTAAGAATGTCTGTGGGTTTTATGAATATTGAACCAATTAAAAGTATTAACAAGAGGGTTGTGACTAACTGCATTGGTTCAATTGGAACACAGTTTCTTGATTATTATTGTTATATTTTTTTCATTTCCTGAAAAGTAACTGTTTTGGACATACAGTGGCGATATCTCTCAGAACAAACTTCTAAGGCATTGGTCTCTCCCTCGCTGCTCTCTGGCTGCTCAGCGGGAGATTTACGACCAAACGCCCTCTGAGTGTGAACCATCTGCTCGACTGTGTGTGTGTGTGTGTGTGTGTGTGTGTGTGTGTGTGTGTGTGTGTGTGTGTGTGTGTGTGTGTGTGTGTGTGTGTGTGTGTGTGTGTGTGTGTGTGTGTGTGTGTGTGTGTACGGAGAGTTTGTCTGGTTCAGCTCCAGTCACTGGATGTTTGGTTTAACCCATTAAGACCTGAGGCGATTCTTAAAAATGTTTTCTAAATCCTAACTGTTTTTTGAAAAAAATCGGGAAAATATTTTTTCAAGTTTTTCAAAAATAGCAGATCTACAAGCTCATAGCGTGGCACCGAGTGCCAGCAGTATATCTGCTATTTTTTAATAGCCAAATAAATCTAAAGTGACACAGATGCGTTCCAGGTCTTAGCATGGGTCAAAGCTTGGGTCTTCAACAGGGGGTCCTCTGAGTTACTACAGTGGGTGGCGACAAATCTTTATGTGATGGGATTTTGTTTAATTTATTTTGAACCACTTGAACCCTAGCATCCCTATTTTGGGGAGAACATAATAGCACATCTACAAACTCACAACAAGCTTGTAGATCAGCTATTTTCGGTGAAATGGTGTAGGGGGACAAAAGAGCAGACCGAGTACAGAGCCAAAGGTCATATTTTTTTTAAAAGATGAAAAAAATATTTAGAACATACTAAATAAATAAATGAAAAAAATAAATTGAAATCACATATAAGAAGGACACCTGAAAAATGAATTTAACATGGTTAAAACATATATATAAAGTTACAACGTTTAGGAAGAGAATGTACCTGATCAAATGAACATCAAATACGGTATCTAAATAATGCATCAAGCAACTTAAAAACTGTCTGGGGTGCATGTTAAAATGACTCCAAACATGTTTCAAAGTGAAATATCCCTTTAATGGATATTTGCATTTCCTATTCTATGCATGTCAAACCCTCGGCCACTTTGTTCTGTCACCTCCGTTCGGAGCTAGGAGAGTGTTTTTAGAAGTGTGACTGTAGTAAGCGATAGGGAACGGACACAGGCGATGTGACTAACTCCTGAATAGACCATATTCACACGGCGGCCATTTTGCTATTAAGTTAATGAAAAGCCACCCCGTTTTTTCAATGCAAAATGCCAATATGGCCGCCGTGTGAATGTGGTCTATACTCTAGGTGTTTCCTTTTGATGACACAAGTGTTTGATGTTGATAGTGTAAACTAATGTCATGTCTCTCTTCTCTTCTCAGAAGCCGAAGGTGAGAGTCCAACTACAGCAGGTGAGACGCACACACGTACACACACACACACACACACACACACACACACACACACACACACACACACACACACACACACACACACACACACACACACACACACACACACACACACACACACACACACACACACACACACACACACACAGAGAGCTCTTTTGATTCGTGGAGCTTAGCCTTTCTCTTCTTCCTCATTGATCGAGTATTGATTGATTGATCATGCCCGCTCAGCAGAGAGTATAGTGGGTACGCTTCAAAATACTTTGAAGTTCTGCCTCAACTTTCCTCAGTTAGATGCAGGGCAGGGCCTTATGGCTTCAAATCAATGTAACACCTATTTGAAACTTTTGCCTCGGATTGCGATTAATGAACGTGTGTGTGTCTAAAGTAAATCTGGGAACCCAGAGGGGGGTTAAGTAGACCTACAGGTATGCTGACTGGAAAACAGGGTTTTGGTCTGCCCTCAGCCCTCCACTTCCTGTCGTGCGTGTTTTCATTCCCTCTAACAATATTTCTCCACGGAACACCAACACCATTTCTCCCAAAGAACATGGATCGTTTTGGTTACAAGCCCACTTGTTTCTATGATGAAAGAGCAAGTTAAAATGTTACTAACTTTCCGTGGTTTTGACGGCTTCGAGGACGCTATTGTTAAATGAGTTTCGGGTTTGTTTCCAGTGGGAAGCGAGCGCGCAGATGTGAATCCCGCCCACTACATTTGATTGGGTAAAGCGCGGCCTGCTTCCTGATCTGAAGGCACGCCCACCCAGCCAATGTGCAGAGGTTCTCAACGGGGCTCCCGACAGATTCAAGCGCAGCTCTGAATCCGTCCTTGAGAGATTAGTCTAAAGTTAACGTGTTAACTCTCTGACTGCCAGAAATAAAGCGTTGTTTGCTAAGCCACTGCCAGCGATTTCCAAGTGTTTTCACTAAAATCATAGAATATTGTGGCTGTTTTGTGGCTGTTTTTTTGCGATCACGTGATTTGCTGCTTCATTGCTTCACTGGGAGTCATATGGTGACTCACGTGTTAGTGTTAGCGAACAGTGCCGTCTAGTGTAAAACCACTGAAAAGCCTTAGTAAATATGACAAGAAATCTCGTCAAAGAGTTAATAACGTTAATGTAAGATGAATTATTTTATCGCCATTTTTGTTATATGACCCTAACCCATTGTTTAGGACCATGTCCGTGAGCATGCACAGTGCTATGTTGCTAAGTTTTTGGGAGAAAAAATACGTAGCCAGGGCAGTTCTACTTGCTGTTTTCAGTTGAGAAAATACAACATGTACAGTATGTGCGTTGCTGTGTCACATAATGCATACAGTGGATTAGATTGTCTGTTTGTATATAGTCTATTTCTGTATTAGATGATGGTTTCTCAAAGTGGGTTGTTTTAAATGTTTTAAAGCATCGATTCTGTTCCATTTCATGGACCCCGAGGTTTGATATCCACGGACCCCGTGGATATCAAACCAAATGAATGTAACCAAATGAATCCGTAAGGGTCCAATCGTACGCTGTAAGTGTTACGAGACACGGCAAGGGTCCATTTGGTTCCACTTTGTACAATGTCAGCGTTAGAGGCCCGTTAAAGGGATAGTTCGCCCCCAAAAATACGTTTTCTATCGATTAGTCACCCCATGGAGACTTGAATTCATGGATATCTTTTAGTTTTTGTCACATTCCTAAGCCAATAATTTGATGAACAGCAGACCGGTAGGCAGCGGTTCCGGTAGGAGACACAAAGGAGACTCTTTGTGTCTCCTACCGGAACCACTGCCGGTCATCGATATAAAAAGAGTCATTTTGGGGGAGAACTATCCCTTTAAGGGTCCATTTGGACCCCTGGTGGTCCCCAGGACCCGACGTTGAGAAACGGTGTTTTAAAGAACTTAAACTATCGGGGAAAATAGATAGTTGCGTTCCGTTCAGGCGCCCTTCAGCCAGGCTTGGTTCCACACTCTGCCAAACACAAATTGACTCTTAAAGAACTCAATCGTGACACGGAATGGAATAAAAGAGAAAACTCATTTCTGAGTCAGTTATTGGAGAATCGGAATGTAATTCTTGTTTTGCAGATGCTGTGCGTGTGCTGTTGCAGGAATGCATTTTGCATCGCTCATCCGTGCTGTAATAATGTGTGCTCTTGTAATCCATTGACTTGAAAGTAACATCAATCAGCGACGTTGTTTTCAGCCTCGCAAAAAAAAAGTCTCTCCGCGTATCTTGTCCCTTTTGTCTGGGATTTTGAATCGTTCACTGAATGCAGTGGTGGAAAGTAACTAAGTGCATGTACTCAAGTACTGTACTTAGGTACAATTTTGAGGTGCTTTTACTTTACTGGAGTATTTCCAATTGACTATACTATTACTTCTACACTGCTCCACTACAATTATTTGAAAACTTTACTAGTTACTTTGTAGTTTTTCATTATTATTAAACACACATTACCCACCCTATATACATTTTGGCCATTTGAAAATAGCTGATCTACAAGCTCACAACGCGTCGCGACACGTTGTGAGTTTGTATATCTGCTATTTTCAAAATATTTGCATGCATTTGAAACCTTGTTAAACAGGACATTCTGCATTATTAGTACTTTATAATTTTGATACCTTAAGTACATTTTATACCAATACTTTTGTACTTAGTTACTTTCCACCTGATCAATGCATAGAACTAGATCATCTCCTTTTGCTCCTTTTGCGTGACACTCTTAAACGACAAAGAAGGGCATTAAAAAAAGCATGAACATAAATATACAAGCACAAATACAAGGTTTCTGCCCGACAGCATGTTAGCTGTACATGGTTTGTAATTGTAAAGGACCCTGGTGACTGGTTTGTGGGGCCGGCCGCAGGGTACCGCATCTCCATAGAACCATAGCGGTTAGCATTAGCATAACACTCGCTCCATTAGCATCACTGTGAACGTATGTATGCTGTCCCCATGGAGCGCTGCTAGCATTAGCATAACGCTCTCCATTAGCATCAGTGTGAACGCATATATATATATATGCTGTCCCCATGGAGCACTAGTATACCGCGCAACATGGCGTAAACATCACCCCGATTATCATAACAAGCTCGTTTAAAGATCAGAGCAGATTGGCGATCTGTACTGAAGGGAGAATGATCTGAGGACGTCAGGAACCCCAGAGGAGACGTACTTTATTATTATGGATCTAGTGTACATACGCTACTTAAATATTATGGATGATTATATTATGGGATGCACCGATATGGAAATTCATGGCCGATGCAAAGTTTAAAATAACAATTTGGCCGATTGACAATATTGATTTTATTTCGTTTTTATTGTTATGTATTCCCAATAGTGGTATAAAGTAACTAAGTACATGTACTCAAGTGCTGTACTTAAATACAATTTTGAGGTATTTTTTACTTTACTGGAGTTTTCCAATTGTCAGTACTTTTACTTCTACTCCACTACATCTCAGAGGCAAATATCATACTTTGTAGATATTGATTATTATTACAAAGCCACTTCAGCTTTATACATTTCGGCCATTTGAAAATAGCAGATCTACTAGCTCACAATGCGTCGCGATGCGACGCATTGTGAGCTTGTAGATCTGCTATTTTCAAAAGACTTGTATGCATTTTATACAATTGAAAACTTTGTGAAATGGGACATTCTGCATAATGAGTACTTTCTACATTTGGTTTTGATACCAATTCCTTTTTACTTTTACTCAAGAACCTTTTGAATTCCGGATTTCTACCTTTAACAGAGTATTTCTTCATTGCAGTATTGATACTTTTACTTAAGTAAAGAAATTGAGTACTTTTCCCACCACTGATTCCCACTTTTTGGGCCAGGGAAACAAATATATCTTTATTATAAACCATAACTGTTACCAATCTGCAGCTTGATAGGCTACAGCTAACACACCAACATAGCCAGTGCAAAATTGATGGCGCACAACAACAAATAAAAAGATATATTGGAGAATGTCAACTTATTTGTAGATGTGCCGAAGTATAGGGTTGGGATCCAGAAACCTGAGGAACCAAATCCAACATTGAAGAACAGGGACTCGGTTCCATCACATTTGGAACCTTTTCCGGGACAGTTTTTTTATCACACTGTCAGAGCTGGTATGTGGACTTTACGTCTGCTATACAATTACAACTAGAAAAAGTGCTCCTCGGAGCACAGGTCTCCGCCAGGTCAGGTACGTTATTCTGGCCTTCTGGTGGCGCTATAATAGGCTTATGTGAAAAGGGTGCCATTTATTCTTAGGTCTTTCACGGCAATCAGACACAGCATTCATGATTTGAGGCATTTTGTTCCAAAAATGTGTTTTGCTAAATTAGACCTGCTGGTGGCGCTATAACAGGCCAATGTGAAAAGGGTGGCATTTCTTCCTCGGCCTAGTGGGAATGTGCGTGTGAAATTCCACGGAAATCGCAAGCTGCGTGCATAGTTTGAGGCTTTTTGTTCAAAACGGACCAATCCTGCAAACTTTGGAAGCCAACCATAGGCAATGAGGATAGAATATGGGAAATCGGACAGATCCGTGTTGATCACATGACTTTAGAGATACTGTGTACCGATTTGCATGACGTTTGGATACAATCTGTAGGAGTAATGTAAAAAAATGTGTTTTGCACAAATCGGCCTCCTGGTGGCGCTTTAACAGGCCCATGTGAAAAAATTGGGGCAGAGGTTCTGAATTGGCATCCAGGGAGTGTGTGTGCACAGTTTGGGAGCGAACGGGCCAACGGTGCCAGAGATTAGCTGGTAACACGCAGACAGGACGGAAGGACACACACACACACACACACACACACACACACACACACACACGGACGGACGGACGGGGTGGAAAACATACTCTCTCGCCATGCCTTTCGGCCTGGCGGAGACAAATAACGGTGGTTCTCAATAGTTAAAATTTGTTGGACCACCATAACATTTGTACACTCTCAGAGTTACAGAACTGTAAGGAACCTGACTGAACTTGTCTTTAGTTTATTATCATGGATGTTACTGTAGTGTTCTTGTTGGTTTGAAGACAGCTGTTGTGTTTTGCTGCTAATCCCTCAGGTTTTATTTAGCGGTTGTTGTTTTCAAGGTCAGACGGGTTAAAACAAGAGTGTTTTGTCACGACTGAATAGTTTAACCCAGAAATTAATCTCATTTGTTAACTTGTCATATCCAGCAGACACGCCCGCCCCGACGCACGCGCGTGCGCACGCACGCACGCCAGACGCACACCAAGTGGTGCAGTTAACAGTGAACATCCATCTGAACCTTTCAAGTGAACAGTGGTGTTAAGTAACTAAGGACATTTACTCAAGTACTGTACTTAAGTACAAGTTTGAGGTACTTTAACTTTAATGGAGTATTTCCAATTGTCTATACTTTTACTTCTACTCCACCACATCTCAGAGGCAAATATTGTACTTTTACTCCACTACAATTATTTGAAAACTTTAGTTACTAGTTACTTTGCAGATATAAATTATGAGATTATAAAACATACATTGACCACTTTAGCCCTATTTTATACCTAGGCTATTTGAAAATAGCAGATCTACAAGCTCACAACGCGTCGCATCGCGACGCGTTGTGAGCTTGTAGATCGGCTATTTTCAAACATTTTAGTACTTTTACTTTTGGTACTTTAAGTGCATTTTGATACCAAAACGTTTGTACTTTTATTCAGACAGAAATGTAAAACAGCGCGGGTACAGTCAAACACTTATCTAAAAGGATAACACCAAAAAAGTCCTGGCAGTCGTGTTTCCATTGGGGTCCTAGGTATTCAATTCATCAGCATACACAAAATAAATAGCACCAAACATGCAATATAAAAAATAAAGGGGGATGGGGGTAAAAAAAAGGGGGGGGGGGTCACCTGTGTAAGGAGAACTGATAACTACCCCCCCCCCCCCCTTTGGCCTTCTGAAAGGTGAATTGTCAGGGCTGTTTTAAAGGAGTGAATTCCTGCTTATTGTTTTCTTTGTCATGGGAACCCTCGGCCTGGCTCGTATGAGAGAGAGAGAGAGGTATAAAGACACAGCGTGAAAGATGTGAGGGGGAGTGTTTGGGAGGAGGAGGTGAGCAGAGAGGGACAGGCGAAGGAGGAAGACGCGGTCTGGGTTTTGCTGCATGATCTTAAAGTAAACATCTACTATTGCATTCACCTTTCTGCATGGGCAGACAGCATATATATGTTTTTCCATAACGGAGGCACTACTACTTATGTGATTATTGTGTATGCACACATACACACACACGCATACACACACACACACGCACACGCGCGCGCACACACACACACACACACACATGCACCGCACGCCCGCATCCACCCACACCAAGATCAACAGGACCACGATGGAAATAAGCTTTTGGCGATCTTGTCTATCCTATTGACGTTTTCCTGCGTACATTGCTTTGTTTTGTGCATATTGTCAATCAATCAATCAATCAATCAATCAAAAAGTCTCACCAGGCCGAAGGCGGGGCAGAGACTATGTTTTCATATTCCATTCTGATTGGCTATAACATTGGCATCTGAAGTTTGCAGGAGTGGCTCGTTTTGAACAAAATGCCTCAAATCATGAACGCAGCGTCCGATTTCCGTGAAACTTCGCACACACGTTCCCACTATAGGTCGAGGAAGAAATGCCACCCTTTTCACATTGTCCTGTTACAGGGCCACCAGGAGGCAGATTTTTGCAAAACATTTTAGTTTATATGACTCCTACCTGACCTGGCGGAGACCTGTGCTCCGAGGAGCACCTTTTTCTAGTTTACCTTGTAGTTTGTTGACTTCATGAGTTCATGCTTACACTGCTCATTCCGATCTCGCACTTGTAAGTCGCTCCGGATCCGAGGGTCTGCTAAACGCCTCAATTGTACATTTTAGATTGTAAATCGCCACACCCCACTGCCTCCACTTTCTCTTTCACACCGTGTGTAGGCAGTGGTGGAAAGTACATTTACTCAAGTATTGTACTTAAGTACAAATTTAAGGATTTTTAACTTTACTGGAGTATTTCCATTTTTCTATAATTTGACTCCACTACAATTATTTTAATACTTTAGTTTACTAGTTACTTTGTAGATTTTGATCATTATAACAACACATCAACCACTTCAATCCTATATACATTTAGGCCATTTGAAAATGGCAGATCTACAAGCTCACAATGCGTCACATCGGGACGCATTGTGAGCTTGTAGATCTGCTATTTTCAAAAGATATGTATACATTTGAAATGGGACATTCTGCATAATGAGTACTTTCTACTTTTGGCACTTTAAGTACATTTTGATTCCAATACTTTTGTTCTTTTACTCAAGTACATTTTGAATTCCGGACTTTATTTTATTTTTTTGCATTTCTACATTGCAGCATTGATACTTTTACTTAAGTAAAAAACGTGCGTACTTTTTCCAACACTGCCCATGCGATGCGGCATGAGAAAAACGCAGTGCGGTCACAGATTTCTCCAAACCATCAGAATGAGAGGTGTGTGACCAGTGACCCGTGCGCGCTGCGCTACGCTAACAGGCCCCGGCATGTAGGCCACGGTGACACACAGGGCCTCAATTGGTCCTGACAAGCCCAAACAGCGGATCATTTGATTTCGTCAGCTTATTATCGCACATAACTCATATCCATAATCTACATGGCCTACATACTGTTAGCCTGGCGTTGTCCTTTTGTCTAGCGTTAGAGATAAGTCTGCTTTTGTTTAGGGTCTTTCTGGCTTTGTGCGCGACGGCCCCCGGTGTCAGAAGAAACAGCTCATTATTTTCACGTCGTATCCCCCCCGTTCCATTTATTTCACACCGCATTACAGTGTGATTATGTTGTAGACCCCCCCCCCCCCCCCCCCCCCCCCGCCATGTAGGCTATCGGTTCTCAACGTGCGGTCCGGAGACCCTCCCAGGGGTCCACGCACACACACACATACACACAAAGGGGCTCCCTAGCTAAACATACAGTAGCATAAAAAACTGTTTTACCACTTTTAACTTGCATCTAACTATGCATCAGCTATTTGAATAGTAGATCTACAAGCTCACAACACGACAAATATTTCAAGACGTCTTCGAAAATAGCCGACGTGTATTGTGTTAGAATGATTGTGATTGTGATTCAGTATGGTTTCTGAACTGTCCCACAGCCCTCCTCTGAGACACAGACGGGTTAGACAAAAAATTGCTTCATATTATCATGAGCATTATATTAGTGAGGACTAATTATATGAAAATAGGTTGAAAATGGGTGAAGTCGTCCTTTAATAACTATAGTTTGGGAACTTTGAGAACCGCTGGCCTAATGCATCCATCCGAGGGAGGGTGCTTGAAATGAAAAAGCGCTGAGAACCGGTAGCGTACGCGACGCGTCCCACCGGAATCCTACTGTTTCAACAGATCATATTGAGCCCAGGAAATTAAACAAGATCGGGGGGGGGCGGTGGGGGGGGTGCCTCGCGTGTCGCATCGGCCCAGACCAAATGACTAGGCCGTGAAGTCTGATCCCGGCATCCTAACCCTCATCTCCCCAATGGATTATGTAATAAAAGAGAAAAATCAAATATACCGCCGCTGTCCGGGTGGAAACCTTGTACGTCCAACAAAAACGTTAATTCTCAGGGAATGGAGTGAAAAGAACCATGCGCTTCCAATGGATCCAGTGTAGTTAGTATTTAGTCACAAGCTCGTGTTGATACTTTTCATTGGAGGACATTCATTTATGAAAAAAAAAACTTAAAACATGAAAAGGTTAAATATGGAGATACAAGGTTTCTCCAGTGTAGTACACACTAGCCTTGCTCAAACACAGACCAAGCAGGCTTACTATATCCACTTTATTATCCTTTCATTATTTCCCCCAAGTGGAGAGAGAAAGTTATGATCCATCTGTGTTCTCACACTATTACCCAGTCCTCTCTGATATATTCTGTGTGTGTGTGTGTGTGTGTGTGTGTGTGTGTGTGTGTGTGTGTGTGTGTGTGTGTGTGTGTGTGTATGGCGCTCGATCCGTGCCACGTCAAACCTTGACGCGTCACATGAACGTGTGATTTTTTTAAATGCGTGCGTGCGTGCGTGTGTGCGTGCGTTCTGCGCATACACTACACGAAAGCAAGCGTGACGTGTTGCATCAGCGTGTGAACGTGTCGTGTAATGTGACTTGTTTTTTTTTTATGCGTGCGTGCGTGCGTGTGTGCGTGCGTTCAGCGCAGAAAGCAGGCGTGATTATTGTGGTGTGCTGCACCGCATCATGTGAACGCCTGAGGCCTGATATATGTGCTGCATCGCGTTGTGTGATCGTGTAGCCTAAAAAATATAAAATTATTATCACATCCATGTATCCAGGTTAGTGGCATTGATACAATTTAGATATTAATATTTGTTTCTAAATACCCCGCATTAAATTAACTAAATAGCCTAATAATAATAAATAATATTGTTTCGCCATTGTAAGCTATATATTTATCTATTTCAGACCAGTTTATTTTTTTGTATTGGTACCAGACACGGTAAAACTAGCCTATAATACTTGTCACATTTCTCATGTAGGTACGATGACGTCACTGCGCATTCGCACATGGTCATTATGATAATAAATAATAACACATAAACACCGGAACGCTCATGGTCATTATAATAAATGGAGAGAGAGAGAGAGAGAGAGAGAGAGAGAGAGAGAGAGAGAGAGCGCAACACTTACAGTCTATGAAAGAAGGCACGCTCATTTATGGCAAAAGTATTGGCATCAAAATATACTTAAGTAGAACGTATAGGCTACTCATTATGCCGAATGTCACGTTGTTCTTGTATTATTATGAAAAAGCTTTGAAACATGCTGTAACTCATTCACTGTGACGAGAACCCTCTTTCTGCGCAGAGTAGCGCACGGTGCACACACGGGTTGAATGCAGGGTCTGTCATCCTTGCAGGATTCTTTTTAAAAACGGAGGGTGCAACCTCCGTTGGGGCCGTCAGCGTCGAAGTTCATGGGTCGAATGTTAAATGTGTTACTTTAACAATGATGCGCAGCTGCCTCTAATGTATAGCCTAATGATATCCCCGCTGCAACTTTATTTTATATTGGAATGAATGTCCCTTGTAGTGCTGTTGTAGTAGGATTGGACACACTCACTGTATCTATCTAGTTGTAATTTAATGTTCTCTCAGTATAGCCTATCAAAGGGCAGGAAAAAAATATGAATTGTCTATCCTGAGCTAAACCGAACCTGTATGGTGTTGAATGGTTCCGTTCGCTCCGTTTCTCTCTCTCTCTCTCTCGTTCTCGCTCTCTCATTGATATAATTGCCCGGTATACGAAATTTAGCCTAGGATATTTATTTGGTTATTTTATTGTTTTGAGGTCTACTCTCCTGAGTCTCCTCCATGCAGCTGTCATTGAGTATAGAAAGATAATTGACACCAGCCAGCTGACTGTGCTTAATGGTTGATATTATAAGAGTGGATGACGGTGAGAAAAAAGTAAAAATCATCACGGAACGACAAGCAGGAGAGGGGACAATCCGTTGTCATTTTATTGTAGATTTAAAAGCAGCCTATTAGACTATATTGACTGTATATGTCTTGGATTTTACATGCAATGCTCCTGAGAGGATTATGGCGTGAGTAACAACGGACTTTAACATTAGTCCGTTGTTATAACCGTTGTTATTACCGTTGTTATATGTCATAGCACTCCCTCCCTCGCTCCATTACGCATGGTGCACTGTGCGCGCCCTTTCCCTCCATTGAGTTTTATGCATCCATTACAATCAATATTGCAGCGGTTGCAATAATATAACATTCCAAATAATCAGTAACATGTAGGCTATAGCCATGTCTGTCAAATAATATTTTATTTCAAGGCAATACAAAGCTATAGGCCTATGCCTACAGTAGGCCTATGATACCAATGTCGGGTCCGGTGTATGTTATGATGCCTCCTCTTGCCTCAGTTCCCCGACACCATGTCATTTCTCAAGAGATTGCTCTAATTCAAAATTGTATTTATTCTGTGAACTCTCTAGTTAATTTTCCTGTATTCAGGTGACTCCAGACCAAACAGACTCGTTCGGACTATACCCTACAGTCCGAACGGGACGCCTCCCCATGTAACGCTCCCTTATGCATTGTACAATATTCAGCCCGGTAAGGAGTTTGAACGCACAATAAAGGAACATTGGTATATCCTCAGTAGCGACCCAAAATTGGCCACTACTTTCAAGGACATGCCCAGAGTTGTCTACAAACATCCTCCTAATATAAGACAAACAGTTGTCAAATCAGATCTCATCCCTAAAATGCCAGAATCATCATTTTTGACTCAAATCCCCGAAAGCAGATGCGCCCGATGCGCACAATGTCATTTCACCGAAAAGAACCACACTTTTACGCACCACTAACGGGGAAACGTTTTGATATCAAGGGCACTATAACATGCACAACCAAAAATGCTAAAATGCCCATGCCTTCTATTATACATAAAAAATCATGGCTGGGGCGCACTGACGTGCCATGGACACATGTCTTTCTAGACTTTTGCGAGAAATAGAGAACATTGTGGTTCTCTCTGGCAGCATAAGATACTTGCAGGCCAAATTAATTATATAATTTACGTTTATCACTCACACACTTCTGAGACCCAACCGGAGTGGCCATTCTATATCTATATCAGCTGCAGCTCCGCCAGAGCAATATTACTGAAGTTTGTTCGGTATCGTTTGTTCCCATTATTTATGTTATGTTATGGCCTCATTAATTCGAAAATGCGTCTTTTATTTATTCGGACAGCAGTCATATTTTGCGGAAATTCGCTGGTGACTGCTAGACCTTTGACCAATCAAAATGCGTTTATGTATTCATTATGTATTCATCCCATCCAACTCCTGTTGAAGATGAGCGCATTGGTGCTCAAAGTGGGGTCCGGGGACACCTCTGGGGGGCAGTGATGCGCGGGTCAGGTTTTTTTCATAACCCGCCCCGCCACGGAGCACCAAAATGTACTTAAAGTACCAAAAGTAGAAAGTAGGCTAATATTCATTATGCAGAATGTCCCATTTCACAAATACAAATCTTGTATATTATATGGGGTGTGAAGTGGTTAATGTGAGTTTTGTAAACAATAATTATATATATAATAAATAATTATAGTGCAGTAAAAGTATAATATTTGCCTCTGAGAAGTAGTGGAGTAGAAGTAGAAGTATTGAAAATTGGAAGTACTCCTCCTCCTGTAAAGTATAAAGTAGCCTACATCTCTACTACTCAAACAGAGAGCGTCTCTTTTCAAACCCCAATGGTTCTAATCAGCCCCCCGCCCACAGGAGTAGCCCAATTCTCTCACAACTTGCTACAAAAATCGCTCATGAAAAACTATATAACCTCCTACATTTCATTTTCCACCTTCACATGTGTGTCCTTCTCTAATAATCAAAAAGTGCTATATATTTCATCTCGCAATGTACTTCCGGATGGTTCGTTTTGCACCTTTTTATGCCACATCGGTCACGGGAAAGAAATAAGCACTGCCGTGGTCTATGGAAACGAGCCCAAAAGTGCACCCAAATAAGCCCAAAATCGCTTATACAAACAGTCAGACCTGGCAACGCAGCCTACGCCAATCATGCGTGAGAGATCTACAAGCTATGGGGCAGAGACGCCACCGTATCTTAGCAACAACTACAGCGCTCACTCTCATTGCTCGTGTCACGCTAAGAGCAGTTCCCAGACAATGGCATCGCAGAGAGCTTGCTGTAGCCATCACACAGTCAGTCAGTCGCAGCCACGACGGACAGGGAGCTGTGATAGCTGCCATGTCGCTAACGCTAACGTGGTTGTCATGCCTGCAGCGGCTGTGCAATCACTTTGTCAACAATGCACGTTCGTGTGGTGAATGTCAATATTGCTGCTCAGTTAGTCCATTGTAGATGGTGTATGTTTGTGTGTGTCTTCTGGAGAACTATGTAGCTCCACAGCAACTACAGTAACTAACGTAATGGCAGGACCGCCCCGTGCAACGCACGTTTAGGCTGCATTATGGTCATGTTGTAATTTCAGATAATTTCGCTCCAATTAGAGCAGTGCTTATCAACCCTTTCAGGCCGCCCCCCCCCCCCACAAATAAACGTAATTGATCTGGGCACCCCCCCATTTTGTTTGACTCCATTCCACAAGTAAATATTGTGAAAATAGCAGATCTACAAGCTCGAAACGCCTCACGTTGAGAGGCTTTGTACGCTTGTAGATCGGCTATTTTCTACATGATTGCCTCTTTCTTAGATTATTTGACAATGTGGCCAATGTTTTTATAGTATCGTTTGTTGACTACTTCTGTTGCAGAAATGGTCATTTCCTTTACTTTCATTTTTTTATTGTCTCCGCCAGGCCGAAAGGCATGGCGCAAGACCTGTCCGTCCGTCTGTGATAGCTAATCTCTCACATCGTTGACTTGATCGCAGCGAAACTGTGCACACACACTGGATGCCAATTCAGAACCTCTGCCCTATTTCTTTCACATGGCCCTGTTACAGTGCCACCAGGAGGCCGCTTTTTGCTAATCACATTTTCTCACAGTACTCCTACATATTTTGCCCAAACATCACGCAAATCGGTACACAGTATCTCCACAGTCATTAAAAAAAAACACCCTTTCAGATTATTCATATTCCATCCTGATTGGCTAAAATGGCTTCCAAAGTCTGCAGGACTGCTCCGTTTGGACCAAAATGCCTCACATTATGAACACAGCATGCACTTTCCGTGCAACTTTGCACCCACATTCCCACTATGCCGAGGAAGAAATTCCACTTGAGATTTCTCTAATCAGCCTCATGGTGGCGCTATACCAGCCCGATGTGGAGAGTCAGTGAGAGCTGGATAAACGAGGTAAAATGTGTCAAAAGGAGTCTGTACGGCTGTCGATAAATGAACACATGACGTCGGTGGGAGAGGAGATATTGTGTCTTTTGGACAAACAGCAGCGTGGTGCTGATGTTTGTTGTGTGAAGCAGCTTAATGTCAGAGTGTTTGTGTTGGAGCGCCTCAGTGCGGCTGCAGAGTTCATGTGCAACCTCTTCCAGAGACAGACAGAGACACTAGAAACTCTGCTGGAGAAAAAAACAACACTGCTGGGCATTGACTTTCATATGGACATTGATCTACACACTGCAGGTAAATCTGCTACACACACAACATCAAACTACACACTACAGGTATGATGCAGCGTTTGCATTCCAGCCTGCATGCCAGCGAAGTTCCCATATGGTTTCAAGGTGGGCTAAACCATATGGACCCCATGTCAGCAATGTCAGCGGCATCCACTTCAGTCCCAACTGCGATGCCCATGCAGGCTATAAGTAGCTTCTACCTGGCCCTTAGGTGGGCCCCAACTAGCCATGTTTATGTGGGACCAAGGCGGGTCCTAACTGGGTTTGCCCATGCAGGCTTTACCTGGGTTCTACCTGGGCCCTAGGTCTACCCTAACCAACCAGAGTGCAGTGCCCATCGCTCCAATTGTTGTGACGTCAGGGCTCTCAATACTGCACATTGGTGGAGGAGGAGGGGCCGCAGGGCGACCGCACACATCGCTGAACCAATGGTAGCCCACGGATGTTTCCTCTGGGGATTTACAATCTGCCCCTCTATGCCACATATCATCCGCACTACAGGGTCTTCACTGACCGAGCCACGGCCCCACTGGCCCTCATGACGCTACGCCACTTATATGAGCTGCCAAGTGGCCGCGGGCGCTACGTGGGCGTGGCCGCGGGCTAGACGCGAGCCCCCGCGTAGCGGGGGCGAGCTTCTAGTTTACTCAATGACCGGCTGCCGCTCCAAGCCGCTCCGGCCGGGGCCGCGAACCGTACGTTGCACGGACTGACATAAAGATATCCATAAGTGCGTATATAGAGCCTCCCCGATCAAGACTTCATTCAAATTTCTCCGTAATCCACACACAAGTATGTTTATAAACACCTAGCCATGGTTCACATGACGCTTGTATACACAAGCGTCATGGTGCCAGTTGCCCCTGGGTTTTCGCGGATTTCTTTTTGTTTAGATTGCCAACTCTCACATGTACATAAACGTTCAGATTTCAAATATAAAGTGCTTACCACAGA
The DNA here is from genome assembly GCF_963454915.1 of Gymnoscopelus microlampas. Taxonomy (NCBI): domain Eukaryota; kingdom Metazoa; phylum Chordata; class Actinopteri; order Myctophiformes; family Myctophidae; genus Gymnoscopelus; species Gymnoscopelus microlampas. The sequence continues at coordinate 8,324,849 of NC_139941.1, read as the reverse complement.
GCCACGGATGTTACCTCGCGATGCGGACCACATTAAGTACCCGTATCTCCCGAATTGTTCAATAAAAAGCATTTTAAGCCCATCGCCGGCCATTTTCTTTTTTCAGGTTTTTTTTTTTTTTAATGTATCAGAGTGCAATACACCTCCCAACCATTAGGTGTCGCATGGTTGAAAGTATCGGAGAAAATTTGGAGAAAATGGCCGGCGATCGGATTAAAATGCTTTTTATTGAACAATACGGGAGATAGGGGTACTTAATGTGGTCCGCATCGCGAGGTAACATCCGTGGCTCTGTGGTAAGCACTTTATATTTGAAATCTGAACGTTTATGTACATGTGAGAGTTGGCAATCTAAACAAAAAGAAATCCGCGAAAACCCAGGGGCAACTGGCACCATGACTGTCATGGAATGACAGTCATGTTTCAGGGCTAATAAACACCAAGTTGTGATAGTTAAGTTATATCACTCACCAGCCGATCAAAGAATACAATTTGAAACGCAAGTGACAGATTTTGGCTGAATTAACTCGCTTTGCGACTCGAGCCCCTCTCTCTCGCAGTGGTGTAAAGTAACTAACTAAGTACATTTACTCAAGTACTGTAGGCCTACTTAAGTACAATCTTGAGGTAATTTTACTTTACTAGATTATTTCCAATTTTCAATACTTTTACTCCTACTCCACTACATCTTAGAGGCAAATATTGTACTTTTTAGCCTATTCCACTATAATTATTTGAAAACTTTAGTTAGTGGCCTACTTGTTATATCTTGGTAATTGGTTATTATCACTAAACACACTTCAGCCCTCGCCATGGTTCTCATGACGCAAGCGTCATGGTGCCATGTCCCCCTGGTTTATAGCGGTGTTCGATTGTTGTTACATTGCCAACTCTCACATGAACATAAACGTTCAGATTTGAAACATAAAGTGCTTAACCCCGAGCCATGGATGTTACAAGGCGATCCAGACCGCGATAAGTAGCCGTATCTCCCGTATTGTTCAATAAAAAATTTAATCCGATCGCCAGCCATTTTCTCCAATTTTTCTCCGATACTTTCAACCATGCGACACTAATGGTTGGGAGGTGTATTGCACTCTGATACATTACCAAAAAAAAAGGAAAAGGCTGGCGATGGGATAATATGCTTTTTATTTAACAATACGGGAGATACGGGTACTTATCGCGGTCCGGATCGCCCTGTAACATCCGTGGCTCAGGGGTAAGCACTTTATATTTGAAATCTGAACGTTTGTGTACATGTGAGAGTTGGCAATGTAAAAAAAAATCGAACACCGCTATAAACTGGGGGGACATGGCACCATGACTGTCATGGTATATGACAGTCATGTTTCAGGGCTAACTTCAGCCCTATACACATTTCGGCCATTTGAAAATAGCCGATCTACAAGCTCACAATGCATGGCGATTCGACGCATTGTGGAGTGATTGATGCAACTTCTTGGATTTCTGCGATTAATTGTATAGCCTAAACAAAGCGAGACACGAGACTATACATACATCCCCTGCCAGCCTGCCCCCTGATCAAAAACTGTGGCTTTAGTTTTAGATTGTTGGAAAAGCCACAATATTACTCTGTGATCAATCACCACGGGACGATCATTTCATTGTGGATTATCCTATACTTCAATATGGCTTGGAATTTGCAACAGCAATGGTATTGAACTGAACATGAACTTGGACTGCTTTCGAGATTGATTGATTGAGAGGGCCGTGACTCACTCTCTCTCTCTCTCTCTCTCTCTCTCTCTCTCTCTCTCTCTCTCTCTCTCTCTCTCTCTCTCTCTCTCTCTCTCTCTCTCTCTCTCTCTCTCTCTCTCCCTCTCTCCCCCCCTCTCTCTCTTCCCCCCCTCTCTCTCTCCCCCCTCTCTCTCTCTTCCCCTTTCTCTCTCGTCTTTTTTTTTGTTGCGGGCAGGAGCCGCGTTCATGTCCAGTGACCCTCCGCTTGTAGATCTGCTGATTTTTATATTTTATTTGAAAACTTGTGAAATGGGTAGCCTACTTCTAGCCTACTTTTGGTACTTTAAGTACATTTTCATAATTCCCCTAGACTGTGTTTTTATGAACCAAATTAAGTTGCAGTCGCAGACATGTTTGAATTGGATCGGACTTGGTAGGCTAATCACCGGTCAGTTATGCCATATTTTGCACCCAAGTTTATATGAGGGGGGATAATGTGGAGATTGTGGACACCGCTGGTCGCAAGTTCTCCCGCATTTTGATTATCAATAGAGCATCCATGATCCATCCATCTGCATAGCTTTTTATTATAAGCTATAATTATTTATAATTGTGTCAACCTGAGGTGCTGGAGAGGCCGCCGTGCGCAATGACAGTTATATGCCCACAGCACTTCATGGTCTGCCCATGTGGCCCTTGTCTCTTTGACTGACCAATAAACCCCAAATGATGGACTTCTGATGAAAGTATCACACGAGTTTTAAAGATAAATACAGTTATTAGCTTCTATATGGGGACAAAAAGCATCATAGAATAAATGCAAGCCTTTAATGGAGCCTGGATCTGCGCACAAACTCATTCATGTAGGCCTATGATGAGAGATGATCTTTATTATTCGTATTAAAGTGTAGCTACTTTATATAGAACGTGTCACACGCACGTACGGTGCTGTGAAACAACAACAATCACGTGTGACGGTCTATTTTGATAACACTGCACACACACACACACGCTATAATCACCATGACGGTTTATTTGACAGTCATCTGTCATGCACACACACGCACGCACGGTGCTGTGCATCAACAATATTCACATGTGATTTTGTGCAGCCCTCATTGCCTGCCTCCTGTAGTCGCGTGACCCAAAAAAAAATGCATGCGTTGATGCGTGCGTTCGCTAAAAACGCATAAACTAAGTGTTAACGTGTAACCCGCGTAGGGCACGGGGGAAGGGTACGCGTGCACGCATGCACGTCCCATCGCGTCGCGTACCCATTGTGAGTCAATGGGAAAATAATAACAAGTTCACACGGTACAGTGCAGAGCAATACAAAAATCACGCGTTCATGTGACGCGTCAAGGTTTGACGTGGCACGGATCGAGCGCCATAGTGTGTGTGTGTGTGTGTGTGTGTGTGTGTGTGTGTGTGTGTGTGTGTGTGTGTGTGTGTGTGTGTGTGTGTGTGTGTGTGTGTGTGTGTGTGTGTGTGTGTGTGCGTGTGCGCAAGTAAAGGGCTGGAATTCAAAATATACTTGAGTAAAAGTACAAAAGTATTGGCATCAAAATATACTCGTTATGCAGAATGTTTCCGTTTCACAAGTTATCATACGTCTAAAATGTATAAAAATCCTTTGAACATAGCAGATCTACAAGCTCACAATGTATGTGCATCGCGACGCATTGTGAGCTTGTAGATCTGCTATTTTCAAATGGCCGAAATGTATATTTAGATCTATGTATAGATCTATGTATATAGATAGGCCGAAGTGGTTAATATAATTGTTTAGTAATAATAATCAAAATATACAAAGTAACTAGTAACTCAAGTTTTCAAATAATTGTAGTGGAGTATAATATTTGCCTCTGAGATGTAGTGTAAAAGTACTGAGAATTGGAAATACTAAAAAGTAAAAGTACCTCAAAAGTGTACTTAAGTACACTACTCGATTACATGTACTTAGTTACTTTACACCACTGCACGTGTGTGTGTGTGTGTGTGTGTGTGTGTGTGTGTGTGTGTGTGTGTGTGTGTGTGTGTGTGTGTGTGTGTGTGTGTGTGTGTGTGTGTGTGTGTGTGTGTGTGTGTGTGTGTGTGTGTGTGTGTGTGTGTGTGTGCGCGTGTGTGTGTAGTGTTAATCAGCATGTTCATATGTGAGATCTGAGGCCATGGCTCCTGGTAGAGAATGAGGCCTTGTCCCGAGGGAAGGAGTTCAAGTATCTTTGGTCTTGTTCACGAGTGAGGGGAGGGACAGAGCGGGAGATCTGCCGGAGAAGCAGCGGGGGCGGCATTGCGGTCGCTGTACCGCACGGTTGTGGCGAAAAGAGCGCTATCATGGTCATGAAGTGTGCGGGTAATGACCGAGAGAATATGATTGCGGATGCGAGCAGCTTGAACGTTCATGACTGGTGGCTGGATCTCCCATAGGGATATAGGTTGAGAAGTTCAGTCACTCTGGAGAGTAGAGTAGAGCGGCCGCTCCTTCACTTGGAATAGGCTCTATGCACAGCAGCCATATTGGAAATAAATTCCTTAACAGGTGTTACCAACAATACTAATTAAGGCTCTGTTCCATTCTGGTCTCAAAGTGTGGTCCAGGGACCCTCATGGTTCCTTGAGGGGGTTCCAAATGGCCCCTTATGGGAGTCCTGGAAATTAAAAAGTTTGAAACCCACTGTGCTACACTAAATGGAACAGAGCCTTCATTAGTATCATTGGTAACACCTGTGAAGGCCCAATTTCCTTCCAATATGGCTGCTTTGCATATAGCCTATTCCTTCACACGAAGGTGCCGTTTACACGACAACGGTCGCTACAGAAAAACGGCAAAATAAAGTATCAGATGTGCCGTCCGTTTAGACGTCAACGGTGTTCTCTATCGTGGTCGAGACTGGCTCTCCACTACATATTATTCAATATGTACGGGAACTGACCCCCAGGGGCAGTGCTCGTGGATACTCTTTAAGACACATCACTCATGGTGGCCCTGCCCTGATCCGTGATCAGTGGGCTATTTAAGTCCCACCCAGGCAGAGCCACTTCGACTCTTTGATTTCCACGAGTGCAGACGCTTGTGGGCTCAGCTTAAGACATACAGTATACAGAACGGGTGTTTGGCGGCGTGGTCCACTTACTTTAGGAAGAGAGCAGGTCTTGTGAGGCTCCTCTCGGGACGCTTTGCTGCCATATTTACACCGACACAAGTATATTCCATATTATTCCTGGCGCGGCGGGCACCCTGGTTCCGAATCTGACCTAGTCGGAGGGCGGACCAGGGCAGCTGCTGTTCTGCTCGAGTGATCAAGTTGTGAAGCCGTCTGTCGGCCGAACGCTTGGGTCGCCGGCAGCGCCAGTGCCGCGGCTGCATTCTGGTTCCGAATCTGACCTAGTCGGAGGGTGGACTAGGGCAGCTGCGGTTCTGCTCGAGTGATCAAGTTGTGAAGCCGTCTGTCGGCCGAACGCTTGGATCGCCGACATCGTCAGAGAAGAAAAAAAAGAAAAGAAAGCCGCCGCGGCTGCAGCCCGGTTCCGAGCCTGACCAGTCAGGGGGCGGACCAGGTGGAACCCGAGTGAGGCTGACCCAGTCGGCGGACCTCCGGGCCATCTACCGGCGATCATTGCCGTCGCGGTCCGAGGAAACCCTCGGCGGAGCCAAGTAAACAAACAAACAGAGAAAAGTTTGTTTGCAGCGTGTACCTACTTCCGCGTCGACGCGAGGCGTCAGTGTGGGGGGAGGGGCCTGTGCGCTCCCTAGAGGAGGGCTGCACTGTGCCCCACAGGTCACAAGAGGGCAGTGTGGCGCTAGGTCAGGAGCTTTCCTGGCAGCCCACGGCACTCACTGACAAACAGTTGCAAGTCACCGTTGCAAATCACTGAAATAAATAATTAAGTGAAATAAAGAGACACTTGGCTCTGCCCATACACTTATAGAGATTAAGTGTATTTAATATACAATTACATAGACGGACGAATATTAAGTATATGAGTATACAATATTCGAGTATTGAGTATATGAGCATTAGATATACAAATACATACGTCTACGAATATATACCTTTGTATATATAATTTAGGTATATAGATTTGCATACATAGCTTAAATGATATAGCAAACATGGCCAGCCCAGCGCCCCACGTCTGTCTGGGCTGTGGGATAAAGACGGCCACGATAGATGTATGCCTTGCTTGGGGATGGAACATGCGCGCACGGGCAGTCCGGACCCCTCTGCGGGCATGAATTGCTTCATCCTGCCGGCTAGAGTGAGAGAGGCCAGGGCGTTTTCTCTCCAACCCTTGAACACTGCCTTAGGGCAGCTGCATCCGGCACTCAGAGCGGCGAGGCCTCGCGTTCCCATGGGAACAGGCGCTCGCTCGGTGACGAAAGCGACATTAGCCCAGCTAACGCCAGCAGGCGAGGCTACAGGGCGGATGTCGACGGTCAGTGGGAATCCCCGTTTATGTCACGGACGTCACAGGCTTCCCTCGCCAGCGTACGATCAGAACCCGACAGGGCAGATGACGTCAGCAGCCCCCACCTTCCCCACGAATCCTCTCGCTCGCTGTCTTTCCAGATGGAAAGCTGCAATCCACATCCTTGGGTGTTACGCACCAGCAAAAAGGATACAGATTACAAGTCAAGAGCTCACCTCCACTGTCCACTACGGTAGTGTTCTCCCGAGCGTCAGGCCAGGCGGCCATCACGCTGCGGGACGAGGTATCAGCTCTTTTGAGCAAGGGGGCTATCAGAGAACTATCTCCGGATCAGAACCGGCTCGGTTTCTACTCGGAATATTTCCTGGTGAAAAAGAAGGGGGGGGGCGTAAGACCTATTCTGAACCTCAAAGGCCTGAACAGGTACTTGAGGGTTTTCAAGCTGCACGTACAGGACTTGCATGCAGGCTGCCGGACTCATGGCCTCGGCCGTGAGCCTGATTCAGCTTGGCGGACTGAACATGAGACCTTTTCAGAGGCCATGGGCTCTCAAAAGGTGGTAGTGTCAGTACAGTGTGGTAAAGCACTATACGGCGTGTCGCTGACGAGGTCAGTTCACACGACCGTGATGTAGTTCTGTATGTCGATCTGCAGTGACACAGACAGGACGTGCTGGTCTGTCGAACACAAACTGGGCGGCCATTATAGCCCGCTATACGGCGTGTCACCGATTGGGTCGGTTTACGCGTCCATGGCGGAGTCCCGTCAGTGGAGACACTGGGCGGGGCACGCTGGTGGTCAGTTGAACAGTGTTGTACCCGCGGCCATTATAGCCCGCTTTACGGCGTATCACCGATTGGGTCGGGTTACGTGTCCGGGGCGGAGTTCTGTCTGTGGATCTGGTCTCAGTGACGCAAGACAGAACGTGCTGGGTCTGCCAGGGGTCCCCTGAATCAGTCATCGCACACTACACAGCGTATAGCCGACTGGGTCGGTTTACGCGGCTGTGGCGTGGTTTGCTGGAGAACCGGGTGTGGTGATACCAGCAGAGTGCATCCGTGCTGTCAGGGGCGAGCGGAGCGCACCATAGATGGTGTGTTGCACGGCGGGGCCGTCTACACACCTAGGTGTAATTCTGCGTGGTGGAATCCGTCATCGGTGTGAAGCCACGGAGTAAGCTCCTTGCTCATCCCGAGAATGCACAGAGCCATGGCTATCCGGATGCAGCTAGCCAACACAGAGGCTATTCCGTCACTGTATCAGCGCCCGCTTACACGGCGCTTGCGTGACCAGAATAGCCCTTACCTTTATTGAGGAGCTGCAGCAACCGGCTTGCAGGCTCCCCAGGCTGTTGAGGAACAGACAGGGTAAGGCTGCTCTCCGGTCGGTGAGGCGCCATCGGTGGCGGTCCTAGTCCAAGCGGTGGCAGGAGGACCGAGCTTGTCCAATGAAGCGGCCTATTGAGCCATCGGCCATGTTGGGCCAAGAGGCCAGTGCCCGGCTACAACGAGCTAAGGAGGCTCGTGGAGGTGCACGGGAGGTGGTGGCAGGAATGCTCCGGCAAGTAAGTAATAGAGTACTTTCTCCACCACGGGTGTGGACAGCCATTATAGCCTGCTATACAGCGTGTCACTGATTGTGTCGGTTTACGCGTCTGTGGCGGCGTCCCGTCAGTGGAAACACTTGGCGGGCGGTCTGGTGGTCTGTCGAACACAACCTGTGCGACCATTGTAGTCCGCTATACGGCGTATCACCGATTGGGTCAGTTTACGCGCCCGTGGCGGAGTCCCGTCAGTGGAAACACTGGGTGGGGCGTGCTGGTGGTCCGTGAGAACACACATACAGCAGCCATTAGAGCCCGCTATACAACGTATTACCGGCTAGGCCGGTTCACGCGTTCATGGCGGGCGGTCTGGTGGTCTGTCGACCACAACCTGGGCGGCCATTATAGTCTGCTATGCGGCGTATCACCGATTGGGTCGGTTTACGCGTCCGTGGCGGAGTTCTGTCTGTGGATCTGGTCTCAGCGACACAAGACAGAACGTGCTGGGTCTGCCAGGGGTCCCCTGAATCAGTCATTGCACGCCATACAGCGTATTGCCAACCGGGTCGGTTTACGCGGCTGTGGCGTAGTTCGCTGGAGAACCGGGTTTGGTGATTCCAGCGGAGCGCATCCGTACTGTCAGGGACGAGCGGAGCGCAACATATATGGTGTGTTGCCGCTTCTACTCCAGCCCAACGGACTAAACGTCCGAGGGCGGCAGAGCGGTGAGAGCCAAGCTCAGGCTATGGCTCCCCCCCTTTACCTGCCCTGACTGTATCAGTGAATACATGTGCAGTTGTTAAACATAACAGAAATGCTTAACAATATGGGTGCAACAGACCAGCTTTGGTCTGTTATAGGCATAGCCGCCTTGGGGAACCACTCTCTAAGGCTAGGCTCTGGTGGAAACAACCCAGGAGGCGTACAGACAGGCAATCAGGCCAGTCCAACGACGGGAGTACGGGCACACTCGACACAGGGCCTTGCTACCTAGCATCGGCTCTGGCGAGGTGCCCCTTTGTCCGAGATCTGTACGGCGGCCTCTTGGGCGGCGCCCTCCACATTCACCAGGTTCTACTGCATGAACGTGGCAGCCATCCACGGAGCGAGTGCTGGGCTCCAGGCAGCAGAGCAGGTCATACTCACCGTGCCTCCGAGACCCCGGCTCCCGCAGGACGGGCCCGGGCTCGGAGTGATGTCATGCAGGGGAAGCTAGCCCTGCGCCTTGCGGGCTAGCTAGGTGGCTAATCAGTTGATTGGCCTGACGCCAGCTCGGCCTAGGTAGCGGCTTGCGCCTAGGCCAGGAGTATTACATACTTCGCTGGATGGCAGGATTTTGGAGCACGCCTGGGGCTCTGATACTTCGGGCTTAAACTGCTTCGGGATGCCGCGGGGGCAGCTGGGTCTGCTTATTTCCTCGCGGTGTGTCTTAGAGTGTTCCCGTACATATTGAATAATATGTAGTGGAGAGCCAGTCTCGACCACGATAGAGAACGGGGGGTTACATCCGATGTAACCCGGGTTCTCTGAGTGGAGAGACTGGCTCTCCACACTTGAGCCGCTCCGAAATTCGTGTCAATCAAAGTTAATCGAAGTGGCTCTGCCTGGGTGGGACTTAAATAGCCCACTGATCACGGATCAGGGCAGGGCCACCATGAGTGATGTGTCTTAAAGAGTATCCACGAGCACTGCCCCTGGGGGTCAGTTCCCGTACATATTGAATAATATGTAGTGGAGAGCCAGTCTCTCCACTCAGAGAACCCGGGTTACATCGGATGTAACCCCCCGTTATCAGGGGTTGAAAACGCAACAAGGTGAAACCTCCTTCCAGAGTGGAATTCTTTGAAAACCCTGTGCCTGGCTAAGGTATATTATGACATGGTTCTATGTTGAACATTTGTGGTATTCCCCTTTAAGGTGGTTCGGGCATCTAGTTCTAGATGCTTCCTGAGCGTCTCCCTAGGGAGGTCCTCTGGGCAACGTCCCACTGGGAGGAGACCCCCGGGGCAGACCAAGGACCAGATGGGGGGGATTATATCTCCACATTGGCCTTGGAACGCCTCTGGATCCCCCAGGATGAAGTGGCTAATGTTGCCTGGGAAAGGGAAATCTGGAGCTCTCTGCTGGAACTGTTGATAAGTGATGGATGGATGGATGGATGAAACACAAATAAAAAATGCAGTTCATAATTAATTAATGGATGTTGCAAATGTAATGGACTCTGCGATTCTACAAGAACAAGGCTGAGCTAGAGGCCCAGATTGCACCCGTTTCTTTACCTTGAAGCTGGACCTTGACGGTGGCTGGCTTTGACATGTTATCATGCACGCACGCACGCACGCACGCACGCACGCACGCACGCACGCACGCACGCACGCACGCACGCACGCACGCACGCACGCACGCACGCACGCACGCACGCGTGTGTGTGTGTGTGTGTGTGTGTGTGTGTGTGTGTGTGTGTGTGTGTGTGTGTGTGTGTGTGTGTGTGTGTGTGTGTGTGCGTGTGCGCGCGTGTGGACATGCTTCAGTGCACTCATAGACATGCTCATCATTCATAGCGTGCGCATGTACCACTGCATGTAAAGTAGCCTGTTCACTTCCACTTCCATCTATGAGAGAGAGAGAGAGAGAGAGAGAGAGGGAGAGGGAGGGGGGAGAGAGGTGAGGAGAGGGGGGGAGAGAGAGAGGGAATAAGAAATAGGGAGAGAGTAGAACAAATAATGAGAGAGATGGACTGACAGCACAGCTTGCAATGCCAATGTGTCTTCTGTCTACTGGTTCATTCATGAGTGCAAGCAGGAACGCGCGCACACACACACACACACACACACACACACACACACACACACACACACACACACACACACACACACACACACACACACACACACACACACACATATACACACACACACTGACTTTAGCCCTGTGGTAGAAGAAGTACTTCGATTTTAAAAGTAAAAGTAGCAATACCACAATATAAAAAAACAATATTCCAACATTTTGAAAAACCTGAACATAATAGGCCTAAGAGATGTTTAATGCACGTTTTGTATTAATAATCCTAATCTGCAAAGTAACTAGTAACTACAGCTGGAAAGTAATTGTAGTATTCATTTATTTAATTGTTTTAACACATATTTGACTTTCGTGGAGTAGAAGTATAAAGTATTGAAAAAAGTAATAAAGCACCTCAACATTGTACTTAAGTACAGTTACTTTCCACCACTGAGTACAAGGTTAATTGGATAATGGATGGCTGACTGTCTCCACTGAACCCATGGCTTTGTAAAGGTTGGAGCCACTGTTCTCTCATTGCTTATTAGGTTAGCTCTTATTATTGGCTAATGACATATAGCGTCCCTGTCCTCTGGAAACCCTGTATGTCCACAACTGTTACTTATTTCCACAACCTTTGCACACTTTTGCATAAAAAAAAAGTAAAACAAAAGCTGTTGAAATAATGATGGAGACACAAGGTTTCTTCCCGACAGAGTCAATATCTGAACAGGTTGAATTAGGACATCCAGAATGAGCATCGGAATGACCAAACCAAAGGTTAAATGTTGGTTAAATCGTACAACAACTCACGACTAACGGGGACAAAATGGACATAATGGACGTGAGCACACACACTAGTGGACAGATCCCCAGTGCTCCAGTCAAAGTATAGAGATACTCCTGATCAAATATTACCCAGCAACCTACAAAAGATTTAGTTCCAGGGACCCCCAGAAGCAAAGATTTGAGTGAAAAATGTTCGCTTTAAAAATATATACATTCAAAGATTTGCACACATTTTCACGATTTAAAAAAAAATAGCAGATCTACAAGCTCGTAGCGCGGCACTCGGTGCCGCGCTATGAGCTTGTATATCTGCTGTTTTTGAATAGCCAAAAGTGTAAAATATGGCTTTTTTAGCTCAAATCTAAAAATGACACAGATGCGTTCCAGGTCTTAATGAGTTAAAACAATATATAGTTAAGTATTCAAAAGTACATGCTTTTAAAAATCCCCCCCCACCGTCCATTGAATTTGATGGAGAGGTGGCGCCACCATGTGAGGTTTGCAGCTACTACTATCAACGGTGTGATGTAACATACTATTTATGTACACTTCCTGTAGTGCTTTTTTTTTTAATGTCAATGCATCGCTGCATTAAAGTGCAAACATTTAAAAAAAAAAAGTCAAAACATTTCCAGAAACTTTCAAAACGTTCAAAAAATAGCAGATCTACAAGCTCACAACAGTTGTGAGCTTGTAGATCAGTTATTCTCACTATTGTAAATATGGCTTGAGTGGTTCATTCAGTACGTAGGCTACTTTTTCCCTTCCTCGAAATGTAGTGGAGTCAGAAGTATAATAATGTGTGTGTTTGAAATGTAGTGGAGTGAAAGTTGCTAGCATTCAAAAATACAAATACTCAAGTATTATTATAGCACAGATGGTCAAAAGGTTTTAACTTAAGTACAGAACTCAAGTAAATGTACTTTTTTTGTATTGTCCTCCAATGAGCACACGTGTGGTTTCACGTCCATTTAGATGTTTACACAAAAGGAACACAGCTTTACTGCGATAAAATAGCCCAAGACGATCGCCATAACCAGACCTTATGACTAGCAATTACCACCAAAGTGACGGTAATTCAATTATGGACTGCATTCCGAACACTGCATGATGAAAAGAAGGTCAGACCCATGCATACAGACAGACAGAAACAGTACAATGAAAGCCACATATACAGTATAAAAGCATTGTTTTTTTTCCAGGGACCCCCAGGGGTCCTGGGGGGTTGGGTTTACAGGGCGTACATCTACTATTTTTGAAAAGTTTTGAAAAATATCGAAAATGTTTGGACATTTTTGAATGTCCAAACATTCTTCCTTACTTCCTTCACAGGTGTTACCATTTATAGTAATGAAGGCTCTGTTCCATTTAGTGTAGCACAGTGGATCTCAAACATTTTAATTTCAAAGACCCGCCTAAATCTGAGAGTGTACAAATGGAACCAAATGGACCCGGAAAGGTCTATTTGGTTCCACTTGTACACTCTCAGAGTTACACACCCGTAAGGGGCCATTTGGAACCCCCTCAAGGAACTATGAGGGTCCCCGGACCACACTTTGAGACCCACTGGTGTTGCAGTTTCCAGTGAGCCAACATGCACAATATCAGCACCCTGACTCTGTTTGACCAGAATGGAACAGAGCCTTCATTAGTATCATTGGTAACACCTGTGAAGGAAGAAAGGAAGAGGCCCAATTCCTTACAATATCTGCAAAGAGCCTATTTGGGGGGTCCTTGACACAAAAAAACAGTTTGAGAAGCACACAGGTATAAGGTCGTGGCTTACCTTACGCTCCCACCTAGTGGGAGATCTGCCAAACAGTCCCGGCAAAATGGGGTGGGCGTGTGGGGGTCTCCTGTCTCCTTTGGGGGGATTGTTTTGTCAGCTCTTGTCTCACAGAAAGAAGCTGCTCAGGTGGATTGAGTTCCAGTAGTTTTGGTTTTGATGGAGCGGCGGCGTGCGTCCGTCTCCCAATGGGAGACGTATACTGTAGTCATGAGACGGCTGCACACACACAGCCCTGACATGTCCCCATGGTGTTTAGTGTGTGTGACAGGGCATGGCTCCTTCCCTGTGTGTCTCAACCGTCCTCCACAAGGTGAAGCTATACCTACACACAGTGGTGGAAGAAGTACTCGGATAGTTTACTTAAGTAAAAGTAGCAATGACACAATACAAAAATACTCGGTTTACAAGTGAAAGGCCTGTGTTCAAAATGTTACTTGAGAAAAAGTACCAAAGTATTGGCATAACAATATACTTTAAAGTACCAAGAGTAAAAGTTCTAAAACTTTTGAAAATAACAGATCTACAAGCTCATAACGTGACGCGCTGCGTCGCGTTATGAGCTTGTCGATCGTCTATTTTCAGTGAAAGCTTTCCCCACAATACCGATGCTGGGGTTTAAGTGGTTAAAGTTGTTCGGCTAAAACATAGACTGCCCCCCCCCCCCAAATTCTGGATGGCAATATGTGACAGTGTCCCGTAGCCCATTGTTTCTCAACCTTTGACCCTCCCCAAAGAATCATATTTGAACTGCGGCCCCCCCACCCTGATAAGCACTTGGAATGTAGGCGTTGAGGCATTACCTTTTTGTTTGACTCGGTTCCACAGATAACTATTGTGAAAATACCCGATCTACAAGCTCACAGCGCCTTGCAACGTGAGGCGTTGTGAGCTTGTAGATTTTTGCCTCTTATGTTATCAGGTCGTATCATCCTGACATATTTCATCCTCAGAGATACTGACCATAGCTTTGACCGCTGCCTCTTTAGCCCCATGTGTAAGGGCCGCAGGAAGACCTGTTTTAATTTCCACGCGTGTTACTGCCTGGTAATATATAGCTGTAATAAATGGCTCACCGGTTTTTGCCAGGACATTTGTTCTGACATTCCTCCCAGGGAGAAGCGGCCGCTCAATTCTTGACAGTTTAGTCAAGTGCACTGCAGTGGTTCTCGAACCTTTCTTTTACCCGTCAAGCAGTGGTGGGAAAAGTACTCACATTTCTTACTTAAGTAAAAGTATCAATACTGCAATGTAGAAATATTCTGTTACAAGTAAAAGTCCGCAATAAAAAATGTACTTGAGTGAAAGTACAAAAGTATTGGTATCGAAATGTACTTAAAGTACCAAAAGTAGAACATACGCATTATGCAGAAAGTCCCATTTCAAAAGTGTTCAAATCAATTTAAAACATCTTTTGAAAATAGCAGATCTACAAGCTCACAATGCGTCGCATCGCGACGTATTGTGAGCTTGTAGATCTGCTATTTTCAAATGGCCAAAATGTATAGGGCTGAAGTGGGTAGCCTAATGTATGTTTTGTAATAATCAAAATCTACAAAGTAACTAAAGTTTTCAAATAATTGTAGTGGAGTAGAAGTACAATATTTGCCTCTGAGATGTATGTGGAGTAGAAGTAAAAGTATTGGAAATTGGAAATACTCAAGTAAACTGTACTCAAGTACAGTACTCAAGTAAATGTACTTAGTTACTTTCCACCGCTGCCGTCAAGGACCACCAAATTGATATGTATTTGGCCGCCATCTGAAAACATTTAGTTCCAAGGACTCCCCCATACAAGATGTCTTTTGTTAAAATGTGTCCACGGTTGTTTTGACAATAGCCGATCCCACAAGCTCACAATGCATCACATTTGTACTGCATACTGGATGAAGACAGGTAGAGAAATCATGGCAGTACAATGGAGCATTGCTGAGCTGAAGGAAGGGGTCCAGTGACCATGAAGCGGCGAACGCCTCGTCTTAGGAACAGGGGGGTTGAAGTGGGTTTGACACAATGGGGTCGTATCTGACTGCTCTGCCATCCATCTATAAGTATACATTTAGAGCGGAGGTTCCCCCAATGCGAGGCTTCTTCATTAAACACCCACCACGAGTGAGTGCGGCCAACGAAGCGCTCCGGCGGTGTAGTGCATGTAGGGGAGGGATGCGCCATTATGATAATGGGTTTCGATATCTAGAGATGGCTTTTTATGTTTCTGTTTTTTTCTTGCTGCTATGCATGCTAGCGCAGGGACGCAGAGTGGCATTTTAAAATTCCGTGCGTGTGTGCGTGTGTGCGTGTTTTTTTCCCCCCGGCTTTAATTGTCACTTTTCTTTTTTTTTTGTTACTTTATTTCGGTTAATTCTTTTTTTTCTTTTTCCTTTTTCCCCCCAATGGAACTGAGTATATTCAAACCCTCCTCTCCTGCTTCTCTGTGCTAACGTGACTCGGTAGTCCTCCTTGACCCGGACCCATCCTTAATTTTCATCTGTGCATACCACACCAAAGGAGTTGGAATTCGAAGACAGGCAGACAGTGTTATCTGTTCATACTTGTTTACTGAGCTGTAGTTGCTAGTTGATAGACGGAAAGATAAACACACAGGCAGAGAGAGAGAGAGAGACGGAAAGATAAACACACAGGCAGAGAGAGAGAGAGAGAGAGAGAGAGAGAGAGAGAGAGAGAGAGAGAGAGAGAGAGAGAGAGAGAGAGAGAGAGAGAGAGAGAGAGAGAGAGAGAGAGAGAGAGAGAGAGAGAGAGAGAGAGAGAGAGAGAGAGAGAGAGAGAGATCCTCTGAATCCAGACATAACAGCACATATACAGTATACTGTACTGTATATGTTTTTTTTTCTAATCAGGGGTTTTATGTGTAATGGTGCTTGTTGGGTAAACGAGCGGGTAAACACAGCTGGAGATGATGACATTAAGTCAGGATACGTTCCATTTAGAGTGTGTGTTTGTGCCAGCATGACGTTAACTGTACAGTTGACACACTGACGCACATGAGCACACACACACACACACACACACACACACACACACACACACACACACACACACACACACACACACACGCGCGCGTCTGAATGAAAGGCTACTGTGTTTCTCTACATTGTACAGGAATACAGTACCTAAAAAGAAGCACACACAATGAATGTAGCCAGTAGTAAAGCATATGTATTGAGAGTTAAGAGTGGCTCGGTGCCTGACAGTGATACCGGTTAAGGAATAGGCCTATGTGGCAGTAACAAGAGTTAAGGAATAAGGACGGAGTGTGGCCTGGACTGTGGCATACAGATGTGCCATTTCAAAACTTCATATGTCCTGCCATCGGCAAGACAGTACATTTTCAGGGGATTCCCAGGGCAATAAGAGGGACAAAGAAGGGCATTTAAAATGCTGAATTATTTTGATGATCACTGCTTTTATGATGCTAATTAATTTGAGCAACTGGTCAAGGACCTCTTCAAATCACCTTTCGCCTCATAATGAGTCTGACACCTTCTTCAACACACATTCTTTTGTTCTCATGTATATGTATGTCTGTTGAAGGGAAAAACGGGGGTGTGTAGTGACAACTTCTTTTCAGGGGCAAAACAGTGCATTTTTAAGTGCAGAACAGGGAGGAAAAAAATGCATTTTCAGGGCACTTTCAGGGAAAGAACAGTAATGTGTGAAGTTTTGAAGTGGCACATCTGTAGGCACCTGGCACAGAGGGACAATGGGGGTATGTTGCCCCCCCCCCTCCATGTCCCTTCACGTCATTGTGAGCTTGTAGATCCGCTACCGGTTACAAACTCTGGTTTCACTCTCTGTCACCTACTTCTGAGTTAGTCAATCGACTTTCTCAGAAGTTAGACTTAAACACAATAAAACCAGTGTTGACCAATTATTTTACAAGTGGCTTATTTTGGAATCCGGACAGTTTTTGAGGAAATTGTATTTAAAAAAAAAAACTCAAATCTTTGCTTCTGGAGGTCCCTGGAAGAACATATCTTGAGATGGGGGTCCGCGGCCAAATACATATGTGTATGGGGGTCCTTGACATGAAAAAGTTTGAGAACCACTGATATTATAGCAACAAAAAAAAATCTAAAAACTGTTAGAATTTAGAAGACATTTGTAGAATCGCCCAGAAGCAAACATTTGAGTTACACATGTTCGCTTTAAAAATATATATACTATACTACTATTTTTGAATAGCCAAAGTGTAAGAGAAAGTTAAAGTGGTTAAAATCTGAAATGACAAATGCCTTCCCTTAATGGGTTAAGTTTAAATTGGAGCATAAAACCTAACCTGACTTGTGGAACACTGCCTCCGGTTATCGGAATCGTTATTTGAGGAGGCTTGGGTTTCTAGGGCGCACTTCCAATCAGATACGGTTAAATGAGGCGTTATCTGATTGTTGTTATGTTGCAGGTATATGGATATGCTATGTATTAAAAAGTGGCACAGTAACGGTTCAAAAAGTGTGACCCCCCCCCCACCCTGGCCCCCACCGGTAATCAAAGTTAGGCGACCCAAGGACTGTGGCGAAGGGAACGTCATGCATTGTTCCACAGCTACTGTAAATGCGAGGTCAGCTCGGCATGACCTTTACGCACGTCCCCAGAGCTCTGCATCGATGCACACAACGCCAGGCGGGGTGAGTGTGGGGGGTTAGAGCACGTATCACCGAGAGGGAGGGGGGGGGGGTATGACTGGATGACCTTGCTTTGACCCCCAGCCGATGATGTAAAGGTCGTTGAGGAACAATTGTTGTTTCCATCTCCATGTGGTTGACATAAAAACACTGTAATACATGGTTCACTTCACTTATTGTACTGACTCTGAGATACTCCCACGCGCACGCGCACACGCACACGCACACACACACACACACACACACACACACACACACACACACACACACACACACACACACACACACAGAGATACAATCTCATTACCTCCCCTCCCTTTGGAATGAGCTAATTCTTGTGAAAGCTGACAAATAAGATTAAGGAGCAACCAATGTTCCCACATAGCCCCAGAAATATTCCATAAGGAAACACAGGATAATTTTCCCTGTTTAACCATTGGTCAGAGTTTTTTTCTCCCTCTTTAACCATTGGTCAGAGTTTTTTCTCCCTGTTTAACCATTGGTCAGAGTTTTTTTCTCCCTGTTTAACCATTGGTCAGAGTTTTTTTCTCCCTGTTTAACCATTGGTCAGAGTTTTTTTCCCCCCTGTTAAACTATTGGTCAGGGTTCTTGGCGCTGATTGATCGAGGCTCTTGCCTCGCAGCTCCGAGAAGAAATGGCGAGAATGCAGCGTGGATGTTACATCAATCACTGCCCAGGGGCTATAGTTCGTACTACACAATAGAACACACCACACACAACACAACACCACACAGCACACACACAACCACGGGCTGGTTCATACTACACAGCCGTGCTGCTGCCGTGGGCTTTTCAACAACACAGGTCCTTCTACAGTGGACATACATCACTGAACACACATGCACGCACGCACGCGCGCACGCACGCACGCACGCACGCACGCGCGCACACACACTTGTATGTATTACTATACCTGTACCTGAGGACGTCATCAACATTTTAGGATGGCAATTTTATGAATGTCATTTTCATCCAGTTTTAGCCATTTTCATCCCCAAAACCTCAATTGGAAAATAGTGGATCTAAACGTACAGATCGTCTTTTTGTGCGCAAACAATTATAAATCGGGTACAACTCTAATCCCAATCCCTAAACCTAGCCTTTAAATGTCTAAGCCAAACTTCAATCTTGTCCTAATTGTAAGCCCAAGTAACTCCACAATTTCAGAATGTTCTTTTTAACCATAAAACCGCCATTTATCTTGTGAGGAGCAGGACAATTGTCCATTTAAAAAATTCTACTACACTTTTGGGGGACATTTGGCCCTCAAAAATATATACTGTAGCAATACAGGCACACACACACGCGCACACGCACACGCACACACGCACACACGCACATACGCACGCGAACACGCACGCACGCGCACCCAATTCCACAGAGCACCGACAAAAATATGAAATCCTTTCTCAGATCCGTTTTCCTCTCTTCTGTCCGTCTCTCCGTCTTCTGTCCCACCCCCCATCCCCCTCCCCCCTCTCCCCCCCTCTCCCCCCCCTCCCCCCCCCGGTCCCTTGCTGTTCTCTTGCCTCTCGGTGCTGGCTCTGCTCTCTCCATTAGCCAGGCTGTCACTAAGCCTTTGTACCAGTATAGATCGTCACGTCAAAACAGCCCCCTGAAACCTGTCACCTCCCCCCCACCCCTCCCCCCACCTCTCTCTCTCTCTCTGTGAAACCTATTATACTTTACTGTGTTCAGGCTGATTAGCAGCCAGCCTCATTATTACACATACATGGCATGTTAGCCCCTCCGAAAATAGCAAACGACTTCAATGGCGGGGGGGGGGGGATATCGCCTCGTTTGTAATGCATATCCGCGGGGCGGCCGCCTTGTGACTACATAACGGTAATAAGGTTACATGTGGTGTTTTCTTTCTCTCCTCTCACTCTCGCTCTCTCTCTCGCTCGTTATTCACCGAGTTCCTTTTCAAGGCCTTGCAACGTTCCGTGTTGCGTTTGATTGCGTGTAAACCTGCGGTGACCGGATGATGTCCTTAGCGATCCTGCTTAAAAGCCCGACTGATGGCTAATATCGGCGGGCCCGATGCCGATCCCGATTTTTGGAGAGTCGTAGACCCAACGATTATCAATGTTATGACCGCTATTTTGTCCAAAAAAGAAGATAAATCTTCTAATGAATTAAAAAAGACAACATTTAACTCATATGCAAGCATAAAACATCATAGATCGCTTATAGATCGGCATTTCTTTCTCGCTTGATGAACCGAATAGAACAAGGCGCCACTTCCCCATTGAACTCCACTGGACGCGGCCGCAATGTTCTATTCAGTCGCCCTATTACCGGTACTTTGATTGGTGTGCTCGTTCTGTATAATGACAAACTTCAATAGTATCGCCTCGTTTATGATTCATACCCGCAGGGACCCTGCTGCAGACTGCATAACAGTAATAAGGTTACATGTAGCTTATTGCATGGCTTGGTTGAATGCTTGATTCTGATTGGTCAGTCAATCCATCGTTCTGTTATTGTTTTGAATAATGACCACTGAACTCAACAAATAACGGACCTCTGTCTAATGACAGACTCAGAGCACCTGGCTCATATCAATCTGCGTTGCTTGATTTTAGACAATGCAGTAACCAAATATTTTGATTCTATTCGATACACACACCTGGTATAAACTAATGGACTACACTTGTTACAGTAAGCAATGAAATCCTTTAAAAATCTGTCAAATGTTTTCGTTGTTACTTTTGGGTCAATGTATTTATTCTTTATTATGTAGCGTGTAATAAGCGGGATAATCAATGGGGAGCAGGTCATTATTGAGAAATAAACCTCTTCAAATCAGTGTGATAAAGACCCCTCCGCTACCACGTTGCTGTCTAATCACACTGTCAGGGTGTGTTTCTCAATAATGACCTGCTCCCCATTGACTATCCCTAGCATAATGTACAGTACCAAGTTCACTTTGAAGGTGTTGCAACATTCTGTGCTCTGTTTGATTACCTGGAACTCACGGTGATCTTCGAGCGTTAACCAGTTGATATTATCCAATTACATCAGTTTTTCCCAAACAATGGGCGGGACCCATTTTTGGTTTGTGGACAACATTTTTGGCTGTGAGTTTTTTTTCTCTTTCTTCTTGTCTTCCTTTTTTTCTAGCTTTTTTTCAAAATCAACCCATTAAGGCCTGAGGTTCCGATTCTACAAAATGTCTTCTAAATTCCAACAGTTTTCTAAAAAAAAACTTATCTTGCTTTTTCTTTTTTTTTTGCATATTATTTGTTGTCAAATAGTTTCATATTTGTCAAGGACCCCCAAAAGGGTCCTTGACAAAAAAAATGATATGTAGGCTATTTGGCTTCAGACCCCCCATCTCAAAATATTTTGTTCCAGGGACCCCCAGAAGCAAAGAATGGAGTTAAAAAATGTTCGTTTAAAAGAATACATAATATTCAAAGATTTTCACAATTATTCAAAAATAGCAGATCTACAAGCTCATAGCGCGGCCGCGCTATGAGCTTGTAGATCTGCTATTTTTGAATACCAAAGTGTAAAAGAATGCTTTTTAGCTCAAATCAAAAAAAATTACACAGATGCGTTCCCGGTCTGAAAGGGTTAATAAATAAATGCACTCAGAAAAGAAAAGTGAAACATTTTTCTAAAGAATTTCCTTTTTTCCCCCCAAACATCCCAAAAACAACGTCTCGAGCTGAAAACAGTTTAGGAAACACAGAATTGATGGTAGCGCCTTTGCGTGAGCCGCAGCACCGCTAAGCTAACGCTTACAGAGCAACATCACTTATGGTCGGTTCGCGGCGAGGGTTCATTTGTCAGAGTGACTTAAGAGGGCGTGATCGTCTCACCCTTGAGACTCCTTTTATAGTGTTTCTTATCAGTTCAAATGAGTAAACCTCCCGTCAACACCGTGTTGTTTACCTGTCGACCGAGGTGACAGATGGAAAATAAAGCCAGATGGATTAGAGCAAAGTGTATCTCATGACTGGAATGTCAAACAAGGCTTGTATGGACACTGTTTGATTCTGGAAATATAGGTTGGTTTGCTTATTTGCTTTTTTTTTTTCTTCTCCAAGGACCCCCATAACTCTGAGTGTGTATCTTAGGGTGACCATACGTCCTCTTTTACCCGGACATGTCCTCTTTTGGGGGGCTGTCCGGCCTGTCCGTTTTTTTTTTTTTTATAAAATCCTTCAAATGTCCGGGGTTTTGAGAGTTTGGGTAGCGTGTATCTTAGACGTATCTTAGCGACAATGAAAGCGCTAACTCTCATTGGTCGTGTCATGAGTGAATGAGCCAATGAGCTGCTGAGCAAACTTCCAGACGCCAGGATCTTAGCGTTGCCATGTCCGC
This sequence comes from Gymnoscopelus microlampas, assembly GCF_963454915.1. NCBI lineage: Eukaryota > Metazoa > Chordata > Actinopteri > Myctophiformes > Myctophidae > Gymnoscopelus > Gymnoscopelus microlampas. The sequence goes on along the minus strand of NC_139941.1, from coordinate 8,302,819 downwards.
TTATTTATCGCAACTTCTGGACAAGATATGGCTTTTTTTCTCCTGGCTTGTTTTTGGAGGTATGTTTCCTTATTTCTCTCACGAGACTTGGCAACACTGCTGATAGGCTGAGACACACTCATACACACACACACACACACACACACACACACACACACACACACACTGGACAGCACTATACATCACGCTGCCTGTCATTCATTGAAAAAACCTCCGAGATCTACACTTCATGGAGTACATTTTTTGTACCGAATTAAAGGTAGGGTAAGTGATTTGCAATCATTCAAATAATTGCAAAATGGGTCTGTGTTCTGATAGTGCTCGTTACTATAGACTACTTTCATTTCCAATTTTATCCAATCAGGATAGAGAACTCAATCAGGATATAGATTAAACAAGTGAAATTGGAAGTGATGACACTAAGAAATGAGCAGGCAAAATTTAAACTGGAACACTATAAAAATGAAGCTTCAAAATGGGTACTTTCTCCTGATTGGCTGAGATTTTGACACCTACCAGAAAATGTATTTGCTGTTTATTAAAGAGCTGGAGAGACGGGGAGACTCCTGTTACTGAACAAACACTCTATAGCAATGATTACTATCAGAATATAGTGCTTTAACCTTTTAACAAAATACTTTTTTGTTTTAACCCAAAAATATCACTTACCCTACCTTTAACCAAATTAAGGTAACAAAAAATCCCCAAAAACGTCACTTCCTTCCACTCCTACAGTATGTTAGGATTTGTAGAAAAATACATCTAGTCGGATTTTATACCTAGGCTATTTGAAAATAGCAGATCTACAAGCTCACAACGCGTCACACCACGACGCGTTGTGAGCTTGTAGATCTGCTATTTTCAAACATTTTAGTACTTTAACTTTTGGTACTTTAAGTGCATTTTGATACCAATACTTTTGTACTTTTACTCAAGTCAATTTTGAATTCATTGCAGTATTGATACTTCTACTTACGTAACACATTAACTTTTTCCCCCACTGACATTTGGCAGAGCAACATTCACTTGCAGTTGAGTAATATTTGACCAAGAGTTGTCCATACTTCGACTCAAGTACCGGCCGTTGAATACTTTCCGCACCACTGCAGACAATCTGAATTGGATGTTTTCGTCTGGGTTTTTCTAATTGCTCCGCGATCGACCGGCAAAGCCCCTGGGGATCGAACCGGTCCGTCTTAAAGGCATTGTTGCACCCGCTCCCCTGCTTTAGATTCCAGAGCCCTTGTAAAGCCTGACCGCGTCTATGGTGCCTGTTGACTCGTGCGGTTCACTGCCTCTCACATAAACAACAGGGCTGTGATTCCGTCTCCGTCTCTGACAGTATATCCCTTCCCCTCACCCTCTGTTTGCATTCATAGTTTGTGGCTGTCGGGCAGAAACCTTGTATCTCCACGTTTCACCTTTTTTTGTGTGTTTTTGTTTTTTGCAAATGCGTCGTGCAAACGTGGGGGAAATAGCCGATCTGAAAGTAGAAACAAATATCTACAATCTACAGTAATCTGCAAGCTCACATCGCGACCCGTTGTGAGCTTGGCTCTTTTTGCTATTTCAGAATTGTTTTGAAGGTGAAAGTGTTTAAGTATCCACTGTTTAACCCTTTAAGGTGAAGAATCTGTCATTTTTTGATTTCTTTGGCTATTAAATGAGCTTGTATATCTGCTTTTTGATTTTTTTTTGTTTTAATTTGTGCAAATCTTTCAATGTAGGTATGTTTTTAAACATCATTTTTAACTCAAATCATTGCTTCCGGAGGTCCCTGGAACAAAATATTTCCAAATGTTCAGTTTAAGACACATTACTCAAAGATTTGCGCGAATGTTCACGATTTTTCAAAAATAGCACATCTACAAGCTTGTATATCTGCTATCTTTGAATAGCCAAAGTATAACATAATGGTTTAAGTGGTTACACTAGATGCGTTCCCGGTCTTAATGGGTCAACAAGAGCATGTGACCAAATAATAACTACCATGGGATCCATTGGAAAGCAGGTTCTATTTTTCCTTTTCTCTTTTTTTCTGAAAAGCATGCACTTTCGGAACATACAAGGTTCCCACCCGACAGCGACGATCCCCCCCCCCCCCCCCCCTTGAGAGGTCGCCAAAGTTTTTTTGCCTGCCCCCACCCCCCCAAAAAAAAACTCATTCTGGTGAGGTTTTGACAGCGCTCTTCTGCAGCAAGTCGGCACCAGCCTCGATGTTTAAAAGATGAGGCAGGGGCTATTGGCAGGCAGTGAGTTATGAATCCAATAACCCCTGCATCAAAGCCTTTTGTCATTTACATGCGCCCCCCCCACCATCATCATCATACACACCCATTCACATTACCCCCCCCCCCCCCCCCCCTCCCCCCATGCTGCAGGTTTAGCCCCCGCAGTATAGCCTCGATCTCCGGGCTTTTATTTGCCTTCGTGTTTTGCTCAAAAAAGAAAGCCTGCATGGGACCAAGCCGTTCCAAGACATTTCTGGCAGAATAGGAAGTGGGAGTCAACCTTTCATTTCTCCACCAACCAACCAGAGTGCAGTGGGCGTCGCTCCCCGGGGGCGGGGGGCGGGCGCACATATCGCTGAACCAATTGTTTTTAACCGCTTGTTTTCACCCGAAATTTTGAATCCGCCCCTCTAGAACAGATATCAGACGCGCGCGCTGGGGCTCATAGCGCGGCACCGATCGCCACGCTATGAGCTTGTAGATCTGCTATTTTTTTTTAAATCGTGTTATTTTTTCAAATCTTTGAATATATTTGTTTATTTAAAGCAAACACGTTAAACTCAAATCTTTGCTTCTGGGGCGGTCACTGTCACAAAATATGAGATGGGGGGGTCCGCAGCAAAATATGTATCGTTTTGGGGGTCCTTCACGTGAAACAGTTTGAGAATCACTGCCGTAGGTGACCGATATCACCCGCCCCGCCCCGGCTTCCCTCCTCCGAGAACACGGGTCAATTGTGTTTGTATAGACGCCCAGCAAAGCCGGATGCACCGCGATGGATTCAAACCCCCTATGCCTTCTCAGTGTATTTTTCTCTTTTGAAAGACGTTGGAAGGGGCCTACGTTATTATATTTCTCCCCACTCGAAAACAGCGTGTCACAGGACCTCTAACTCTCCAACCGAATAGCAGAGCTGGGAGAGAAAGAAATGCCTCCCAACTGTTATTAATCATCAGCTTTTTATTTTATTTATTTTTTTGACATACGTTTTCTCTGTCTTCTCTTAACCCATTAAGACCGGGAACGCGTCTGTGTCACTTTTAGGTTTCTTTAGGCTATTCAAAAACAGCAGATACACAAGCTCATAGCGCGGCACCGAGTGCCGCGCTATGAGCTTGTAGATCTGCTTTTTTTGAAAAATCTTGATTCTTTTTTCTTTCTTTTTTTCGAAAAACTGTTTTTAGACATTTTTTAAGAATTGCCTCAGGTCTTAATTGGTTAAACTTAAAGAATATGTTGTTGTTGTTTTTTTTTCGTATTATGATTGGCTCTTTGTGTCTGAGTCTCTGTTTACATCCCGTGTGCTAGCTGAATTCACTGAGGCGTGCAGCGCAATGTCGATGAGTGGATATTAAAAACAAAAGAAAAAAGCAAAGAAAAACAAAAGCAAAAAAAACAAAACAATAGCGTTGCTGTGATGAATGGAGTTCAGTTCTTTGTTCTGTGTGTGCAGCAAACAACAGTGTATTTGGGTGGCTATGAATAAGTATTTCATGCAAATTAGACACACAAAGAGAGTCAACATTGTGGCGGCGGAGTTGTCTCTTTGTAATGTATACACTGTATGCATAATATACCAACATAAGCACTTTTTGATTTTCATTTCCATTGGAACGCTTAGCATATGTTTGCCCACATCGTGTTAGAGAGAAGGCATGTGGGATGAAACGGTAAAACGCGCCGTCAGGCCAAACCTTGTATCTCCATATTTCTATACTTGTTTCTCTCTTTTCTTCGTAAATTAATGCCATACTTCATCATACTATACAATGTAGCAACAATAGTCAAACTACACGCTCACGACGAGTCGCGGTGCAAGGCGCTGTGAGCTTGTTATTATTATTTGTTTCTTTATTTTGCGAAATTGGTTATATGTTTTATAATATTGAACAATTGAAAAGTATTAACAAGAAGCTCGTGTCTAAATAATAACTGCCTTGGATTCATGGGAACACAGGCTCTTTTTCTTTGTGTTTAGCGTCTCCTGGAAAGTAAACGTTTCTGGACGTACACGGTTTCCACTCGACTGCGACAATACGTTTGCCCTGTATCGTGTCAGAGAGCACATAGCATGCAGGAATAAACAGTACAAATACTATAGGCTTGTTGCCTGTCTGCCTGCCTATACTACTGTGCACACACGCACGCACGCCCCGCACGCACGCACGCACGCGCGCACGCACGTGCGCACGCAAGGTTTCCACGCCAACAGTGACGGTATCCTGTCAGAGATGAGAATGGGAAGATGAGACAAATAACGGTGTTTCTGTCTGTGTTTCCTCCTAGACTGGGGCGTGACCGTGATTTGTTTGTGTGTGTTCACGTGCGCGTGTGCGCGTCTGTGCGTGCGAGCGTGTGCGCGTGTGCGCTCCTGCCAGACATGGGATGTGTTTAGACCAGACCATGCTCTCTGACCTTGGTGGGGGGGGGGGGGGGGGGAGAGGGTCCTCGGGGCAGAGACAGCACTGGAATATGAAATACAGTTTGCCGTCTGACTGTCTGACTGTCTGTCTGTCTGTCTGTCTGTCTGTCTGTCTGTCTGTCTGTCTGTCTGTCTGCGCGCTCCTAGTAAATTCCCAGCATACCTAACCCTGGGAAAAAAAAAACATCAACCAATGTGTCAGAAGGTCTAACGTGAAAAAAAAACACTCATTTGGCAAAGATAGAAAGATAGAAAGAAATACAATTAAGGCCGAACAGCTGAGGGGGGGAAATATTGTTGCTATTGTCGGGCAGGAAACCTCTTATCTCCGTACTTTAACCCGTTCAATTCCCGCCGGGAATGCATCTGTGTGTGCATCAAGGTCAATGCATCAAGGTCATAGCGCGGCACTCTGTGCCGCGCTATGACCTTGTATATCTGCAATTTTTGAATAGCCAAAAACGTCTTCAAATGACACAGATGTGTTCCCGGTCTTAATGGAACTGTTTGTGTTTTTCCGTAAATTAACGCCCCCCTACTGGATCATACTACAGCGTCGCACAAAAGCATCAAAAGTAACGGATCCACACGCTCGAAACACGGCACGTGAATCCCGAAAAGCAACAGCTGACAGAGACAATATCTAATGTTTCAGACTAATATAATAAAAAAAAACATTTCTACTACTAGACTGTAAATATACCATGCTTGTTGTGCCCTCAGTGGTTCCCAAACTTTTCCATGTCAAGGACCCCCCCAAAATGATATGTATTTGGCTGCGGACCCCCCATCTCAAAAAATATTTTGTGTCAGGGACTATGAGCTATGTAGATCTGCTATTTTTGAATAGCCAAAGTAAAAAAATATGGTTAAAGTGGTTACATTGATTGTGACGCTACTGTATATTAACTGATTTTGCTGGGGACCCCCTGGTACCCCCTCCCCCCAAGGACCCCTGGGGGTCCCCGGACCCCACTTTGAGAACCAATGCCCTATAGGTTGGATGAAGACGATGAATGCTTGCTGATCGTGATCATTTTTGTTCATTCACACAAACACAAATATGAGACAATATTATATTCGATCGACACGTGAAGTCGACCGGCGTCTGTCTTCGTGGAAACGTTCTGTTATTTCCAATGTTTCGGCGGCCATCTTGTCTCAGCACTCGATAATACAATACAGGCGCTTAGCAGACGCTTTCATCCAGAGCGACTTACAAAGCGTGCAATCAGAATGAGACAGAGTAAGCACAAACGCTGGTCGATAAACAGCAAAGTAAATAGTCACTAGAGGGAGAGTAAATAGAGGGAGAAACAGTGCAGTCAGTGCCTCAAAGTAACTAGGATGCCATGGTAAACAATGGACCTATAGCATCTTGTCTAAACAACATGCTATCTAAATTACATTCCGTTCACTTGTGGTCGCGGGAAAAAAAACAAACTCTTAAGAAACAAAATGCACGGCAAGTGAACAAGGGGCGGAGCATAGAAGAGTCTGGAAATGTGTGGAGCGTTGTCCTGGGTGTTTTAGGGCAGTGGTTCTCAACCAGTGGTCCGGGGACCACCAGTGGTCCTTGAGGGGGTCCCAGGTGGTCCCCAGCTAAATGATGATGAGTTGGGAACCAAATGGACCCTTATAGATCTTTAACTCTTTTTTTAGGTCCATTTGGTTTCATGTTACGAAGAGGTGGTGCCATGGTTTTGCACTTTTTCTGTTTTTCATGTGTCTATGAGGTTGATAGAACTTCATTAAGCCCCCTGGTGGTGGTTTTATGGTGTTTTATGTCTTCTCTGACTATTTTGAGTTTCTACCTGGAGGCTGAAACCTTGAGGGTCAAACGTGCCAATAGAAAAACAGCACTTTGATGACACAGTAAAAATATACCCTCCCCCTCATTATCATAACACAACAGGTGTGGGCATGAGGAGGGACTAGGACAGGTGGGTGGTGCTAAGGTGGTGGAGGAGGTGCTAAGGTGAGAACCAGGTATACTTAATGAACTGGAGGCGTGCCCACATAAAAAATTTTAACACTTTCTGTACCCTTTTATGAAAAAAAATCTTCCTCCTAGTATAACCATAATACCTGATGATTATGTTTTGGGGGGGGGGGGGGGGGGAGAATCATTGAAAATCACGGCACCCCGTCTTTAAATTATTGTTAAATATCTGCATTACTTAATTGACAAGAAGTCTACACAATTAGAGAATGTAGAATAATTGTTATTTTGATCAACGTTTGCCTGTTATCTGTCCTATTGGTACCAACATCAATACAGCATGGAATTACGAATAACAAAATATTGTAAGTTTTGGGTTCTGAGAGTCTAATCTCATCAAACGGTGGTCCGTGGCTCAAATACCTAATAAATAATGGATCTTGATATGATAAGGGTTGAAAGCCACTGTTTTAGGGGAAGGCTCGGACAGCATTGTTATCTGAACTAATTAGTGAGTGGGGGGGTTGTAAGATTGTCTCAGTCCTTGACGTTACGGGATGCCCTGTTAGCCAACATGCAGTGTTTTCAGTGCAGGGAGCAGAAAAGGGGGGAGACCGTGTGTGTGTGTGTGTGTGTGTGTGTGTGTGTGTGTGTGTGTGTGTGTGTGTGTGTGTGTGTGTGTGTGTGTGTGTGTGTGTGTGTGTGTGTGTGTGTGTGTGTGTGTGTGTGCATGCGGGCGTGCGTGCGTGTATTTGTCCAGAGCTAATCGTGCAAACCGCTGTACCGATCAGCGCCACTTATTTTATTTTCCAAATATGTTCGTAAAACATTAGTTTTATAAGCATGGAAAATGTATGCACAAAGGATTATGGGATATGTAGTTTTTTCACTCATAAAATATGTACACAGTCTTGTACCCTTTGTATTTGTTTTGCGTTTTCCAATTATAGTTCTAGCTTAGCTTGTAGAGCTGCTATTTTTACATAGCCAAAGAACTCTTAAAATGACAGAGATGCGTTCCCGGGTTGAATGGGTTAACTCATTTAGCTGGAATCTCCTCGAGGATCCATCGGGGGTCCCCCGACCCCATTTTGAGAAAACGTAAATCAGTTGAAATGTGTCTTGTCGGACAGCTACGATATGAAGACCTTTAAGCCTGGAACCAAGCCAAAGTGAACGTGATGAATGGTGTCCATGAAACCTTTGGACATCGTTCATCATTCAAGCTCATAGCGGCGGCGCGGTGCCGCGCTATGAGCTTGTAGATCTACTATTTTTGACCAAAAAAAAAAGTGAAAATGAGTGCCAATCTTTGAATATAGTTTTGAGCAAAGATTTGTAACTCGAATCTTTGCTTCTCTGGGTCCCTTGAACAACATATTTTACAAATGTTTAAAACATATATATTCAAAGATTTGCAAGAATCTTCACGATAAAAAAAATAAACAGCAGATCTACAAGCTCATAGCGCGGCACAATAGCCAAAGAAATCTAAAATGACACAGATGCGTTCCCGAATTGAATGGGTTAATATGTCATCAAAATGTGTTCAACCACTTTAATCCTATTTTATACTTTGACTATATTTAAAAAAAAAATGCTGATCTACATCTACAAGCTCACAATAGGTTGCAATGTGACTTGTTGTGAGCTAGTAGAGCTGCTATTTTAGAATGTATTGTATAAAAGAAACATGTTGAATAATAAGTTCATTGACCAGTGGTGTAAAGTAACTAAGTACATTTTCTCTAGTACTGTACTTAAGTACAATTTTGAGGTACTTTTGTACCTCAAAATTACTCTTGTACTTTTACTCCACTTCAATTATTTGAAAACGTTATTTACTAGTTACTTTGCAGATATGAGTTAATACATTAACCACTTGAGCCCTGTTTTATATATAGGCTATTTTCAAACATTTTAGCACTTTTACTTTTAGTACTTTAAGTATATTTTGATGCCAATACTTTACTCAAGTAACATTTTGAACACGGGCCTTTTACTTTTAACAGAGTATTTCTACGTTGCGGTATCAAACGTGAGTACTTTTCCTGTCCACTTCCACTGTCCTTGACATAAAAATGTTTGAGAACCACAGTGATTTAAAAACAAAGTACTGCATGTACTTGTACAGTAGCTTAGACAATGTTTAAAGGTGGGAAGGACAATGGAAAAAAAATGCTGTACTGTTATATAAAAATAAAACAACGCAGTATAGGCCTATCTTCTGTTTTGGCAAAAAGTTATTCTCAATCAAAATCTAATTACCCCAACTCAAAGCCAATTTAAGAAGGTTAATTGCAATAACCTTCCTGAATAGAATATTCTTTATTACATTTTCTTTTCACTGTTTTTTTTTCTCCTTTTCCTTTTTCTTATTCTTTTTTTTTTAGTTGCCATCAGTGGCCAGCACTGAACACTGTTACTTTTCAGGAAATGAACGCATTCAATCCAGGAACGCATATGTGTCATTCTAGATTTGAGCTACTTTGGCTATCCAAAAATAGCAGATCTACAAGCTCATAGCTATGAGCTTATAAATCTGCAATTATTTTTTGAAAAATCTTGAAAATGTCTGCAAATCTTTGAATATATATATATATATTTTAAAGCGAATGTTTTCGAACTCAAATCTTTGCTTCATGGGGGTCCCTGGAACAACATATTTTGAGATGGGGGTCCACGGAAACATGCATATAATTTTGGGTGGTCCTTGACATGAAAACGTTTGTGATCCACTGATATAGCAATATGCATTTTTGATTGGAAAACAAAAATAGCGCACCCAGTGCCGCGCTATGAGCTTGTAGATCTGCTATTTTTGAATAGCCAAAGAAATCTAAATTGACAGAGATGCAATCTCAACATATTGTCTCTGTCAGATGTTTTTCATCCGTGTTCCAATGGGTCCAATGTAATTAATATTTAGTCACAAGCTCTAACCAACACGCACACTTAACCACCTTCGCTTTCAAAAGGTTTCAGAAATGTTAAAAAATAGCCAGTCTACAAGCCAATCTCGTCACAAACATGTGAGCTTGTAGATTGGCTACATTCACTACTTTTGTGTGGCATTGGCATGCAACGAATCAGGGCATTACAAAAATAAAACACACAAAAATAAAACGTTTCATGGAAATACAAGGATTCAGCCTGACAGAAGAAAAACAATAAAACGTTGAATTATGGAGATACAGGTTTCAGCCTGACAGTTAAACTGCATGCTGCTCTGTGGATTTAGCTTGAAAAGGCGTATCTCAACCACATCACATTTTTTTATGACAGTCGACGCATTATGAATTGAATGCAAATTATGTCATTATTTCTCCGCAAGATATGAATGGGATTCATGTTGCAAATAAAAGCACAGCCCGGTTGACAGGTGCAATCAGTTAATTATGTATGGAGCCATTTGAATTGGCTTTGAATGACCTTTGCCTATGAAATGTGCTATGCAAAATAAACTTTGCTTTGCTGTTTGACAGCAGAAAAGTGTGACCTCTCTCTCTCTAGCTCTCTCTCGCTCTCAGTGGTGGAAAGTAACTGAGTACATTTACTTAAGTACTGTACTGTACAATTCTGAGGTATTTGTACTTTTTTTTGAGTATTTCCACTTTCCAATATTTTTACTTCTACTCCACTACATCTCGGATCGAAATATTGTACTTTTACTCCACTACAATTATTTGAAAACTTTAGTTAGGCCTACTATTTAGATTTTGATTATTTTTACAAAGCATACATTAACCACTTCAGCCCTCGATTTCGGCCATTTGAAAATAGCAGATCTACAAGCTCACAATGCGACACATTGTGAGCTTGTAGATTTGCAGATTTGTATTCATTTGAAAACTTGAAATGGAACATTCAGCATAATGAGTACTTTTCCTCTTAAGTGCATTTTGATACCACTACTTTTGTACTTTTACTCAAGTTCCTTTTGAATTCCGGATTTTTTACTTCTAACAGGGTATTACTACAGTGCAGTATTGATACTTCTTTTACTTTAGTAAAACATTTGAGAACTTTTTCCACCACTTGTCTGTCTGTCTGTCTGTCTGTCTGTCTGTTTGTTTCTCTCTTGTCTACTGCATGTATGATGATAGTGCTGGCTCTTGAACTGCAAAAGGGAATTTTGGCATCCTATAGAGCAGAGGTCCGGGACCCCTAGGGGGTCCTCAGGGTTACTACAGGGGGTCCGCCAAATCTTTGTGTGATATGATTTCGTTTTTTACATTAACCACTTGAACCCTAGCATCCCTTTTCTGAGTAGAACTTTAGCCAAAAATAGCAGATCTACAAGCTCACAACGCCTCGCGCTGCGAGGCGTTGTGAGCTTGTAGATCGGCTATTTTTGGCAAAGAGTTATAGGTGTAGAGGGAAAAAAGAGCAGCAAAAAATTATCTGAAACACATTTTATACAATATAGAGGGGGTCCCTGCTTTATCTCTCTCTCAGCTAGGGGGTCCTTGGTCTGAAAACGTTGAAGACCCCTGCTATAGAGGGAACACCATCAATCGATCAATCATTATTGCTTGCGTTGGTCCGATGTGTCTTTGACGGTTGGTTGTGTTTGTGTGTCACACAGGTCCGTGTCACCCGAACCCGTGTCACAACAGAGGAGCGTGTGAGATCAGTGAGACCTACAGGGGAGACACCTTCATCGGCTACGTCTGCAAATGTCCTCCTGGATTCAGTGGCGTTCACTGTCAACACAGTGAGTCTCTATGTTGTCTATACCGTCTCTATGGGAACACCAGTCTCTCTACTGTATGAATACCAATGTATGGTATTCCAGGATCTGTCTGTCTGTCTGTCTGTCTGTCTGTCTGTCTGTCTGTCTGTCTGTCTGTCTGTCTGTCTGTCTGTCGTATCTATCTATCTATCTATCTATCTATCTATCTATCTATCTATCTATCTATCGTTCTATCTATCGTTCTATCGTATCTATCGTATCTATCGTATCTATCGTATCTATCTATCTATCTATCTATCTATCTATCGTTCTATCTATCGTTCTATCTATCGTTCTATCGTATCTATCGTATCTATCGTATCTATCGTATCTATCTATCTATCTATCGTTCTATCTATCTATCGTTCTATCGTTCTATCTATCGTTCTATCGTTCTATCGTATCTATCGTATCTATCTATCGTATCTATCGTATCTATCTATCGTATCTATCGTATCTATCTATCTATCTATCTATCTATCTATCGTATCTATCGTATCTATCTATCGTATCTATCGTATCTATCTATCTATCGTATCTATCTATCTATCGTATCTATCTATCGTATCTATCTATATAATTAGTGATTGGAGAGACATGTGGGGGTGGATGCTCACTGTACTACAACATGTCGTTCATATTCTTTATACAGAGATGAGAAGAAATGCAAAGACAACCATAGTAGCTACTTGTTCACTGCACGTGCAAGAAACTAAAGTACTGCGCACATGAAACGATAAGAACATCAAGAAGCTGTCGGGCAGAAACCTTATATCTCCATATTTCTTTTTTTCATAAATGAATGCCCTAGTTCAACATTCAAGTGTCGTACAGAAATACTGAAAATAGCATATCTACACGCTGATAATGTATTGCGATGCTAAGCGTTCCCAGCTTGTAGATCGGCTATTTTCTCTGTTTCTTCATGTTTTTAAAATAATAATAAAAAGGGGAACAGTTATGGACATGCAAGGTTTCCCCTCGACAGTGACGATATGCATATAACACACTCATGAAGAATAGCACTCGGCCTTTCAGCGCATTGTATATTCTTTTCACAGAAACATCCCATAATGTTGTATTTGTGGACATTTCCAAGCTTGTTAACAGCCCTGAGTTATTTGTTATAAATGACACTTCTTGCCAAACAGCGAGGAGCAGCTCCGAACCCAGACTATTTCTATACATTTCAAAAAAAGCAAGAGTTTATTTTTTGTGTGTGTGTGCAAGAAAACAATCTGTGTATGCAGGCGCCGTTCTCTGCCGCTTCAAAGAGGCGTCCGCGGAGAACGGAAGAGACACTTGTCGTGATTTCTTTTTTGTTTTTGTGTCTGGATATGACAATGACAATAACTCACAGGTTCCCCGTATCGAATGTCAGGGTGTTGAAGGTGGGTCTGTTTATCCGACGACAACAACAGAGCAGACTGGATGTAAACGTAGGACTTCTGAAGTATAGCAGCTGTTGGTACCTTATACCTTATATCAGTGGTGTAAAGTAACTAAGTACATTTACTCAAGTACTGTACTTAAAGGACAAGACCACTTTGGTAGAGGTTTGGGTAGTGTAGTTACCTTGCCATGATGTAACTCCAAAGGTGGACAAGAAATCAAAATTAATTACTAAATATACTACTCATTGACTTACATTGTACGGTGAAACAGCTCTCAAAGTCACTCTTTTAGCATGTGAACGATCTTAAACAAAGTTGATTCAGACAATATAGAACATCACCAAACCCAGTATTGTTTTTTTTTTTAAATAAAAATGTAAATTTCCTGTTGATTTTGCTATTTTTATTAAGAAGAAAACTGGACTGGATTCGCGGATCCGGATCTTCAAATAGTAAAATCACCAGGAAGTTGACATTTTTATTGAAAAAACAAACCGTACTGGGTCTGGTGATGTTCTATATTGTCTGAATCAGCTTTGTTTGCGTTCATTTATGTGCCAAAAGAGTGACTTTGAGTCAGCTGTTGTTACCGTACAATGTAAGTCAAGGAGGAGCATATTTTGTTTATTTATCAATTTCTAATCGATGGAGCAATTATTTTAGATTTCTTGTCCACCTTTTGAGTTGCACCATGGCAAGGTAGCTACACAATTTGACGTATTTGCAGTTTTCAGTACTTTAACTTCTACTCCACTACATCTCAGAGGCAAATATAGTACGTTTACTCTACAATTACTTCCCAACTTTCCTAGTTACTTTGCAGATATACATCATTACATTGTAAAACATACATTAACCACTTTAGCCCTGTCTTATACATTAGGATAGCTCACAACGTGTCGCATCGCGACACGTTGTGAGCTTGTAGATCTGCTATTTTCACTCCCTGTAGTTCAGCTGCAGAAGAAGTTTGAACGAGGCTTTAGCCTCCAAAATACAGACAGAAGGCCATTAGCTCTCTCAGGTAGGACTCTCTAATTAACGGAGAGGGGATTGAATGCATTGTAGTGAAAACTTGCCTGGTGAGAGACTCGGTGGAGAGGGGAGACAGGCAGACAGACAGACAGACAGACAGACAGGCGGAGAGGAGAGACAGGCAGACAGATGGTAACCTGTACTTAACCGCCTGCATCTAATTCAGAACTGCTGGAGTCTTTCCCACTATGGTTAAACAAAACGGTTTTACCCCCATTTGAACTATTGCGGCACCAGTATCAGTATCAGTGTGCAAATGGAACCAAATGGACCCGTAAAATGTGTACAATTGGAAATACTCCATTAAAGTAAAAAATACCTACAAATTGAACATAAAAGTACTTAGTTACTTTACACCACTATACATGTATTAAAAAAAAAACTTTCAGTATTAGCCGTATTGCCTCTTAGGTGATCAGACTTCCCACACCCGCACTTTCTGATATGAACAATAAAGCCATCACACGTTTAGCGCTCACAATAGCAAATCAAAAAATGGGTTTTGCACAAATCGGCCTCCTGGTGGCGCTATAACAGGCCCATGTGAAAAACTTGTGCTGGTGCCGGAGATTAGCTGCTAACACACAGACAGGACGGACACACACACACACAGACACACGGACGGACGGACGGACAGGGGCGAAAACATACTCTCTCGCCATGCCCTTCGGCCTGGGAGACAATGACACTGATCGTCCCCTCCATTGTCACTTCAGACTCATGCCATCTGGACCAAGGTGCAGACCGTTGAAATGGCAAAAAGTTTGTTTTAATAGGAGTTTTATCCCGTCAGCTATTTCTGCACTAAACAAACTCCCTCGCTAATATGATGGTTCTGTGTATACTGGGGACTTCATGTATTGTCTTGGTGTTATGTTGATGTGTGCTATATTGTGTTGTGCTTTATGGTTATGTTTTTCTGCATTTTTGTCGGACAGACTGTGAATATGAATATCCCTGAGACAATACAGACAATTATTATTATCATTATTATTAGGGGGCCAGGCACGTTTTCTTTTTTGTTGTAGATTTTATTCCTCCGCCGTTTTTAGCAGTTCTGGCCTAACCGTGCATTCTTTTTTTTTTTTACGAAACTCTGCAATATTATGGTAGGAGGACAATGCCAAACGGCATAAAGGGTGGCACCATAGCAATCAATTGAGAAATGAAAAAAAAAAAACAGGCATAGCTCATGAACCCATTACAAGGAACATAATAAAGACATACATTTTAATATATACAATCCCTCAGCACTCTGCTCGGCTGTTTAGAATGCTCATCTGTTAATTGCACGGGCTGCTTTCTCTCAAGTTCAATCTATTCTGTTTCTATGGCTTATTGCGCATATTGCATATTGCGTTTTGCATCTTGCTTATCGAATTCCTTGGCCCTCATATTGCTGCTTGCAGCTATATTTATTATATCATATATTATTATTATATTTTTTTATTTTTTATTTGTATTATTATCAGAGTCTAAGATATTAGATGGCCAAAGAGCGGGATCGACTGGAAGGTAACACGATGGTCTCTACAGACTCAACGATAGTGTCTGCTGGGGTTGATGGCTGTTCTGGAGTCTTTCCCATCTTTAAGGTTAAACAAAGCCATTTCACCCCATTTGGATTATGCCGTGGCGTTGTCGGCATGAACATAAAATATGCGAGGAGGACGCTGAGTGAGTGGCCGTATCCCGGGCTTATCTCTGACTCGACTGACTTCATTACATTAGGAGGCTGTTGGATTGTTGAATGAGCAATTGGTTTGCATGAATGCCATAATTCAGTTATTGTCTGGGCTCATATTAATCCATTCAATCCGGGAACGCATCTGTGTCATTTTTTTATTTCTTTTTGGCTATTCAAAAATAGCAGATCTACAAGCTCATAGCGCGGCACCGAGTGCCGCGCTACGAGCTTGTAGATCAAGCTTGTAGATCTGCTATAAAACATTAAGTGCAAATATTATTTTTTTAAGCGGACATTTTAATCGTAGCGCGGCACCGAGTGCCGCGCTACGAGCTGTATATCTGCTATTTTTTGATATAGCCAAATAAATCTTACAATGACACAAAATGACGCTTTCCCGGGTCTTAAAGAGTTAAGCCCCCTCTGGGGTGCAGAGAAAATGATTTGATATGGTCTGAATACGCATTAATCAAGGGGCCGTTGTTATTGGACAGAGAGAGTGGGGGAGAGAGACAGAGAGAGAGAGAGAGAGAGAGAGAGAGGGGATTCTGTATCAGAAAACGTTAATAAACAAATTGTAGCGTATGCATAATTCCTGCAATTAAATGATAGGGTACACCAATGAGGGTTTCCTGCGATGACAGCAGAGTGTGGCTTAGTGTCCATTATCGTTGTTGTCGGGCGGAAACCTTGTATCTTGATTATTTCAAACTTTTATTTTTATTTTTTTCATAAATGAATGCCCTACTTAAGTGGTTCTCAACCAGTGGTCCGTGGACCACCAGTGGTCCTTGGGGGGGGGGGGGGGGGGGGGTATCAGGGGGTGAGTTAACATAGCGTCACAATAATTTTAACCACTTAGCTTTGGCTATTCAAAAAAATGTTCTGAAGTAAAAAAAAAAAAGTACAACATTTGCCTTTGAGATGTGGTGGAGTAGAAGTAAAATACTTGGAAATTGGAAATACTCAAGTAAAGTACAAATACCTCAAAATTGTACTTAAGTACATTACTTGAGTACATGTACTTAGTTACTTTGCACCACTGCCGAGAATCATGCTGACCCCCCGATGCATGTCGATGCATTCAGGAGAAAATAATCTTCTCTTATCCATTTATAAATGGATGAGTGACTGACTGAGTGACTGAGTGAGTCCGTCCCACATATCTCGAGAACCCTCTGACCGATCGACTTCAAACTGGACGTGCGTATCGCAGAGGGACCCGAGGGAGCGATCCGCCGAGTGGGAAGTCAATTGGATCAGCGGGTTGTCCAGAACTATCGATGAATCCTCAAATCACCATATCCCTTTTATGCCCGGTAGAGCTCCCACATATATATAGGAGAGAGAGAGAGAGAGAGAGAGAGAGAGAGAGAGAGAGAGAGAGAGAGAGAGAGAGAGAGAGAGAGAGAGAGAGAGAGAGAGAGAGAGAGAGAGAGAGAGAGAGAGAGAGAGAGAGAGAGAGAGAGAGAGAGAGAGAGAGAGAGAGAGAGAGAGAGAGAGAGAGAGAGAGAGAGAGAGAGAGAGAGAGCAACATCTGACCCTGATGTTCACAGTTGATCTCAAACTACATTCCCTGTGTGTTTGTGGTGATGATAGTGTGCATGTGATGTGTGGATAATGTGGTGTGCGGTGATAGTAGCGTGTGTGCGGTGTTGGTAGTGTGTGTGTGTGTATGTGGTATTGGCGCAGGTAGCGCTAAAGGGCCTCACAAAGTCAGTCATTATTCAAATGCGGGCCCTCCGTCCCGGCAGTGACAAGGGGACACGCCATGCTAGTATTGGGAAAGTGGCCAATTATTGTAATGAACTGTCACAGGGCGAAAATTGGGAGTGATTTGGCCCCGGTGCGGCGAGGTGACACGGGGACACATTATTTCATGGGTGGAACGTTCCCAATTTAACCCATTAAGACCGGGAACGCATCTGTGTGTGTGGTTTTTTTTGTGTTTTTTTTGGGCTATTCAAAAATAGCAGATCTACAAGCTTTATTTTTTCATCGTGAAAATGTGTGCAAATCTTTGACGTGAAAAAGTTTGAGAACCACTGATATATATTCACCCGTTTCCTAGGCTGTGTGTTTTCCACTTCCTGTCGATTTGATCCAATGAAATCCAATGAAACTGGTCAGATGACCAATGATATCCAATGAAAATCGACAGGAAGTGGAAAACACACAGCCTAGGAAACAGGTGAATAGCAACTATATTTTATTTTTTTTAAAAACGGTTAGGATTTAGAAGACATTTGTGGAATCCCCCAGAAGCAAAGATTTGAGTTACAAATGTTCGCTTTGAAAAAAACATATACGTTCAAAGATTTGCACACATTTCCCGATAAAAAAAAAAAAAAAAAAAAAACAGCAGATCTACAAGCTCATAGCGCGGCACTCTGTGCCGCGCTATGAGCTTGTATATCTGCTGTTTTTTAAAAGCCAAAGAAATCTAAAAATGACACACAGGTGCGTTCCCGGGCCTAACGGGTTAACCAAGGACAAAGTAGATATGAGCATTACGGGATGTTTCGCTCAGCTGTTACGCTTCATCTCAGGCCAGCGGTCCAGCCCCCCCCCCCGCGTGTGAATTAGCCAGCCGCGTAATGTTCTATTGACGTGGCTATTACAGCACTGGGTCGGGGGCCATGGGCGACTATACGGATGGAAATTAGCATTCTTGGCTAAATCCGGCGTATTTACACCGCATTTTATGTGTGGTGTTCATTAATTATGCGCTGTCCCCCGTCCAAATAAACGTATGAATAAATATAATGGGGACGATTAAATATTTCCTTTTTTCGACATTTCAAAAGATTGCCAAAGGAATTTCAGAAAAATAATTATTATTATTATTATTATTATTATTATTATTATTATTATTATTATTATTATTATTATTATTATTATTATTATTATTATTATTACCCTTATTATTAATATTATTATTATTACATTTACCCTAATTATAATTATAAATGTAATAATTATAATAACTCCATAAATGTGAAAAATCTTTAATAACTAGTGAAAATAGCAGATCTACAAGCTTGTAGATCGGCAATTTTCACTGTTAAATAGGGCTTAAAGGGATAGTTCACCCCCCAAAATGATCAAAAACTCTTTTTTTTATTTTTTTTGTCGCATTCCTAAGCCAATAATTTGATGACCAGCGGACCTGTACGCAGCGGTTCCGGTAGGAGACACAAAGGAGACTCCTTGTGTCTCCTACCGGAACCGGTGCCGGTCATCAAATCATTGACTTAGGAATGCGACAAAAACTGAAAAACATCCATGAATTCAAGAAGTCACCATGGGGGTGACTAATCCATAGAAATTCATTTTGGGGGTGAACTATCCCTTTTAAGTGGTTAAATCATAATGTATTAATGTACAATGTGTTGGTCCTGGGGAGACACTAAAATGTAAATGTTGGGTCTCAGCCGAAACAGTTTGGGGAAACACAGGATTTATGAAACACCATATTACAGTATGTGTTTGGTCTTCACACCACGTCTCCTTCCTGGCAAAATGATGATATTCATCACTGTCCACACTTTCTGTTACGGTTCCATCATTATTCTTAATTAGGGCCCAATTATACATCATAACAGATTTCCAGTTGATATAGTTGTGACATGTTTGTTTGTTTGCGTGTGTGTGTGTGTGTGTGTGTGTGTGTGTGTGTGTGTGTGTGTGTGTGTGTGTGTGTGTGTGTGTGTGTGTGTGTGTGTGTGTGTGTGTGGGTGGGGTGGGGTGGGGTGGGGGGGCAATGGAACTTAAATAGTATACAGTTACTACGGATGATGCTTTTATTTTATCTTACAAGCTCACAACGTGTTTAATCTGCAACACATAATGTAGTGGGGGGTCCCTGCTTTATCTCTCTCACTGCTAAGTGTGTGTGTGTGTGTGTGTGTGTGTGTGTGTGTGTGTGTGTGTGTGTGTGTGTGTGTGTGTGTGTGTGTGTGTGTGTGTGTGTAAATGAACACCCAAGTAGGGCGTTCATTTACGAAAAAACACAAACAGTTAGAATTATGGAGATAAGAGGCTTCTGCCCGACAGCATAGCAACGATAATATTGAATGCCTTCATCATCGTGTTGTAGAGTTCTCAACTGGCCTGAAAATTAAGGCCCTGCCCTAACCGAGCCCTAACTGGGCCGCCCCTGAACAATTACCATAATTTTAGGCCCAAAAACCCTGAAAATGTGTCATTATGTGCTTAATGTCCTCTAAGTCACGCATTCAACACACTTTGAACTGAGCAGATTGGACCTTCCGTTCCAGAGATAATGGCCAAAACATCATGAAAACGGCCACATTCGCCAACTTTCGAGGTTTGAGTTTTGGCCATATTTCTTTCTAATTATAAGGGCTAGGAAGGTCGGACGGAAACAAACTAGATACCTATTGATGAGCTGCCCGCATCCACTGCCATTTCCGTCGGCCTTACCGCTCGGCCGCTAGAGGCAGTTGAAATGTCTTTTTTTGGGGGTAGCCTAATCGATTTCTTTCCGAAAAACGTCGGGTTGGATAGGGTCGGGTTTGGGCGGAATTTGAGAACCCTACGTTCGTTAGCACTGCTGTCGTCGTGCAGCTTCCTGCTCCACGGATAATCAGCCATCAGTTGCCCGTGCGTGTGTGCGTGCGTCATCGCATGTGAAGCGATGAGGATCCATTACTGTTAGTCAGTTCACCTGCTCTCTGTCATCAACAGAGCCACATCCTGGCTGGCTCACTGTGTTTTTGAAGTGCTTCAATTAGGGAGGCGGCAGAAATGCTTCTGTTTTGTCCCGTTATGGTGCCTCTATACTACTTAACCCATTTAGGCCGGGGAAGAATCTGTGTCATTTATTTATTTATTTGGCTATTAAAAAATAGCAGATCTACAAGCTTGTAGATCTGCTATTTTTGGAAAAATCGTGAAAAGTTGTGCATATTTTTGAATATAATTTATATATTTTTAAAGCAAACATTTGTAACTCAAATCTTTGCTTCTGGGGGATTCTACAAATGTCTTCAAAAACAGTTTTTGTGAAAAAAGGTATGTTGCTATATATATCAGTGGTTGTCAAACTTTTTCATGTCAAGGACCCCCAAAATGATATCTATTTGGTCGTGGACCCCCATCTAAAAATATTTTTGTCCCAGGGAACCCCCAGAAGTTGTAACATGAGTTAAAAATGCTCGCTTAAAAAAACATATATATATTCAAAGATTTGCAAAAATGTTCATTATTTTTCAAAAACAGTAGATAGTGCCGTGCTATGAGCTTGTAGATCTGCTATTTTTTAATAGCCTAAAGGAATCTAAAAAATGACACACAGATGCGTTCCCGGTCTAAAAGCGTTAATGCCAGGGCCCATTTATCCTCTTTGTTTTCGTCTTTCTCCTCCTAAATAAAATGAGCCATCATCGCGCCGAGCACTTATGTTTATTTTTTTTCTAGCGGTTTCAGATGCACTGTAATACGCGGAGTCAGTAATGTTTAGTTTCCACATTCCACTGAGTTTTTTTCTCCAGTGCTGTAATAACAGAAAATAGAACTCGGGCATAAGTTGAAAACATATTATGGCAGTGGGGTTGTTCTAATCCTCTGCGTGAAGCCGGTGTTTTGTTGACACTGTAGCTTTGGGAACAGATTTGTTCACATTAGCAAACAGACTTAACTTTGTGAGATCAAGAGAGGATTGAGCCACATTAGAATTTATAGTTTGCAGGGGGACGGTACGTGTGAATAATGAGGTTCTGGGGGTAGGATTAGTCCAATGCTATTAGTAGGACTTGAACTAAAAGTATACTTAGTGACTTATAGAGTAAACAAAAGTATACTGACTTAGAGAGTAAACAAAAGTATACTGAATTAGAGTGTAAACAAAAGTATACTGACTTAGAGAGTAAACAAAAGTATACTGACTTAGAGAGTAAACAAAAGTATACTGACTTATAGAGTAAACTTAGGAAATATGAACGTGGTCTCCTTTCACCAGTGGTGAAAAAATAAGCACAGCGGAACTTCATTACGAAGCTAATCGGCACACCGATTTATGCGTGCGGCAATAGAGCTTTGTTTACATGGTGGTGATATATACCTGAGTGTCTGCACAGTAGAGATGCGCGTTTTTTCATCACCCACATCTGCGTCGTACACGTTCATTATCCATCCACCATCCAACCGCATTAATTATATCATCCTATTTATAGAGCCGTACCAACCGCGTGTCAAATAATTATGATTTTCCTGAGAAAATTAGAAGACTTTTTTTTTTTTTGCAGAATCGGCCTCGGGTCTCGAATGGGTTAAAAAAAAGAGGGAGAAAAGAAAGAAAGAAAGAAAGCAGAGTCCTGGGTGTATTTTGTTCCACTTTGCTAAGCAGTGTATTTATCTCGCTGGGACGCTTTGCTCTGGCTCTTGCGAGCGTTTTTTTTATTCACCTAGTTATCCTTCTTTTTTCGCTGCGGCGAAGAGGGACCAAGCTGTTATCAGGGCCTAATTGTGTGAGTCACCTTTCTGGTCACCGGGGCAGTGCTAGCGGAGGGAAGGAAGGACCTGGCAGAGTGCCAGTGGGGGGGGGGGGGGCATAAATAGAGATGCATGTCTAAAATCCCACAGGGGTTGGAGAAAAAAAAAAAAAGACTTACAGCTTAGGCCTAGCCTGGGCCGTTTTGGATGGCTACCAGCAGCCACACAGAACCCCCCCCCCAAAAAAAAGAAACACAAGCATCCTTTTTTTTTTGGTTCTTTACATCTGACTAACCTGGGAACCCGTCCGACACCTGTACACAATGCACACGCACACGTTGTGTAATTCTCGTCCGACAAATATAGCTAAAAATGTAAAATAATTAGCTGATCTACAAGCAAGGCGATCTACAGTGCGTCGCAAGGCCACGCATCGTTGTGAGCTTGTAAATTGATTTTTTTTGTGCTTTTTTAAAACTTTTTTGCTAAACCTCAAAAATAGCAGATCTACACGGTCATAGCGCGGCACTCGGTGCCGCGCTGTGAGCGAGTGATTTTTGAAAAATCCGTGAAAATGTGTGCAAATCTTTAAATATACATATCTTTAAGCGAACATTTAAACATTTGTCATTTTTGCCTTTTTTTGAAAAGAAAAAATTCTGTTGTCAAGGACTAACATCACATTGAGAATGTAGAGGCAGACAGGAGGATGAAAGCAACTCGTGATTTTGTGCAACATTAATTTCAATCAGTGCTAATGGTAGACTAAAACTATGATGACAAATGTCTACTGGTATGCCTAAATCAATTGACAATTGTGCCAACAAATAAACTAGATGAACCTGTTAGGGAGGACTAGTGGAGAAGAGATCCAGTAGAAGTAAGACAAAATCAAATGTTAGTCGACTAAATAGACTGTAGATTTAGTCGACTAAAATCTTTGATATTTAGTCAACTAAAACTAGACTAAAACTAAAACTTTCCAGATGACTAAAACACAACTAAATATCTAAATTGAACTTTATTCAAAAGACTATTATTAATACGACATCGAAATAACACTAATCTCCCACTCCCTCTGAATCTCTGTTTACACTCGCCACTGACACAGCAGAATGGAACATGGAATTATCCATTAGCACGCTCACACCACACACACACACACACACACACACACACACCACACACACACACACACACACACACACACACACACCCCCACACACACACACACACACACACACACACACACACACACACACACACACACACACACACACACACACACACACACACACACACACACACACACACACACACACTGCTGCTGTTTGTATGCATCAGTTTATTACATTGTATTACATTAATACAATGGATCAGTTTATTACACATTTAACATTATATAATCAAAATAATAACCTCTACACCTGAAGGGCATTTCCTGCTCCAATGTGCAGAATAATTGTCTCATCATTCCTTTGTTCTCTCTCTCTCTCTCTCTCTCTCTCTCTCTCTCTCTCTCTCTCTCTCTCTCTCTCTCTCTCTCTGCCTCTCTCTCTCTCTCTCTGCCTCTCTCTCTCTCTCTCTCTCTCTCTCTCTCTCTCTCTCTCTCTCTCTCTCTCTCTCTCTCTCGCTGCCTCTCTCTCTTGCTCTCTCTCTCTCTCTTGCTCTCTCTCTTTCTCTCTCTCTCTCTCTCTCTCTCTCTCTCTCTCTCTCTCTCTCTCTCTCTCTCTCTCTCTCTCTCTCTCTCTCTCTCTCACTCTCTCTGCCTCTCTATCTTGCTCTCTCTCTCTCAATTGCTTTCCACCTCTCTCTCTGGCTCTCTCTTTACCTCTCTCTCTCTCTCTCTCTCTCTCTCTCTCTCTCTCTCTCTCTCTCTCTCTCTCTCTCTCTCTCTCTCTCTCTCTCTCTCTCTCTCTGCTTCTCTATCTATCTTGCTCTCTCTCAATTTCTCTTGCTCTCTCTCTCTCTACCTCGCCCTCTTGCTCTCTCTCTCAATTTCTCTCCATCTCTCTCTCACTCAATTTATCTCAATCTTTCTCTCCATATCTCGCTATTTCCCCATCTCTCTCTCTCTCTCTCTCTCTCTCTCTCTCAGTGTAGTGTAGTGGTGTATAGAGGATCAGTAGTGGATCAGTATTCAGCTCACACAGTGCAGTGTGGATGCTCCCGCAGCTTAAAATGACACTCCAGGCTTTCCTGCCTCCGAGTGCCGCTCTGCATCTGAGTGGAGGGCTCTTCACCTGATATACGTGCACGCACGCACACACACACACACACACACACACACACACACACACACACACACACACACACATACCCCTCCAGTCTGCGTGCGTGTGTGTGTCTCTCTTTCAGATGATGGCTGTTTTTTTTTGTTGTTGCTTTTTGGGGGCGACTACGGCTCTGCCGCAGTGCATTCTGGGATATCCTGGGTTCATATAGTGCTTCTGGTTGATAACTTCCTTCTAGTCTAATCCCACTTAAATACATAAATAAGAAAGAGGAAAAAAACCCTGGGTGCTTGGGAGAGAGACTCAATGTCCTTAAACCATTTAGACCGGGAATGTATGTTGTGTGTCATTTTTCTGAGCTATTAAAAAATAGCAGATCTACAAGCTCATAGCGTGGCACCGAGTGCCATAGCTACGAGCTTTTTTTTTTTTTTTATCTTGATAATTTGGGCAAATCCTTGAATATATATATTTTTGTACATTTGTAACTCAAATCTTTGCTTCTGGGGATTCTACAAATGTCTTCTAAATCTTAAAAAGTTTCTGAAAAAACGTATGTTGCTATTTCAGTGGTTCTCAAACCTTTTCATGTTAAGGACCCCCACGATGATATGTATTCGGCCGCGGACCCCCATCTGAAAATATGTTGTTCCAGCGACCCCCAGAAGCAAAGATTTGAGTTAAAAAATGTTCCATTTAAAAATATATACATATTCACACAAATGTTGAAGATTTTTCAAAAATAGCAGATCTACAAGCTCATAGCGCGGCACTCGGTGCCGCGCTATGAGCTTGTAGATCTGCTATTTTTGAATAGCCCAAAGTGTAAAATAATGCTTTTTTTTTTTTAGCTCAAATGAAAAGGTGACACAGATGCGTTCCCGGTCTTAAAGGGTTAATCCCCTCCTTCACCCAGACAGAGAGTGACATCACATCCCTGGATCCTTGAAATGTACACAGGGATGAGCACAGGTAAAACCCTGCTGTGTGTGAAACCTCATAATATATCCAATACTTTAAACCTTTCAGGAAACGGAAGGGAAAAAAAGAACCACGTGTTCCAAATGGATCCATAGTAGTTTATTATTTAGTCACAGGTTCATTTGGTTCCATTTGTACACTCTCAGAGTTACACACCTTTTAGCACAATATCAGCGCCGTGACTCTGCTTGACCAGAATGGAACAGAGCCTTCATTAGTATCATTGGTAACACCTGTGAAGGAAGTAAGAGCTCCTGTTAATACTTTAACACTTTCACTTCCACCCCCTGAAAAGGTAAATAATAGCCTCTCTCTAGTGATGTGAGCTTGTAGATCAGCTTTTTTTGGCTACTTTAGTTTGACACCGTAGTATGATGAAGTAGGGCATTAGTTAGAATTAGAAAAAAGTTGAAATACGGAGGGACAAGGTTTCTGCCCGACATGATGGTATGGTAGCTGTTTTGTTCTCATCTTCCAGTGAAACACTCAGAAACACGGTAACGGTCTTTCCTGACACGGTTTTCCATGCGTTATGGTAAATGGTGCAGTTATATAGCACTTTTATCCAAAGCGCACTACATAGATTGTGCATTACATTCGCCCATTCACACACACACTCACGCACCGATGGCGGAGGAAACCACGTGTCGTATATTTTCGATCACAAGAGCGGGCATTTAATACCGGTTTCCTGAAGAAAGCTTAAAGTTGAAAGAAGTCCAGAGTCCAAGGATTCAGGTCAAGCATCATTTATTTCAGCCTGACTGGGACGTCTGCCATGTGGGTTCCTGATAAGCAGCGCGCCCAGTCACATATAAAGCACAACATTTTATACAAAGCTCACCTTCTACAACAAGGGGAGGGGTCAGGTAGTTTAAGCCCAACCCCTGATCCCTGTTCACCAATCACACACATACATGCATTCTAACACAGTTGTTGTCGGGCCGAGTCCCCGCCTACCTCACACATTTAGCAGTTATTACAGTGTAACAATCTGTCTTATTTCTAATTATCAAACTTTACTCTTACACAAAGTCTGGTATAGTATTTCTTGTTCAACATCTCTCAAGCTTTAGAATGAATCCACACACTTTATGGTTGCAAACAACAGTTAGAAATAATACATCAATAAAAGCAGCATTTACTCCAGAATGAATCTTCCCTTAATGACATTTCTCTTTGTTAACAGCATAGGTCAGAATTATCAACTTTATTCATTTCAACTATGCACTTTAAAGGACTTATTCTTGTATGAATGCACATGGTCTTACTCAGTTTGACAGAATTAGAATTAAACCTTAAAAGTCTTCTGTAGACATTCTGTCCTCCATTTACTATGCATTCACTGTCGGGGGTCAGCTGCCTCCTCACGAGGGAACAATGGTTATTCTGATTAGGTTAAATAAAAACAAAGAAGGACACTTCTCAACTGAAGGTGTCAACACCTGGTCTCCAGTGATTTACATCTCTTGCCCTGTGAGAGTTTGAGCTTCAAAAGATCTAAACACAGTAGAACAAAGCCCCTCTCCTGGAGGTGAACAACAGCTTATCCTATAGAAAAATAAGAGTTAGGGTGAGGGGAAATGCAAATTGATTATTGCAGCCGTCAAGCTTGGGAGTTTCTATAACACAGGATGTATTATGATCAATTATGAGAAACACCGTGTCCATGTTTGAAACGATACTACAATCCCCTCTTGGGAGACTTAATAACGTCTCCCACAAAGGAACTTTCAAACATGTGAAATAATAAAATACTGGTTAAAACACTCAGTGTTGTTCGCTCCTCCAGCCATCTGTCTGACCTAAAAAGAATTAACACTCAGCAGCTACTTCTGCATACCACTGAACCTGTGAAACGAATCATTTGGTTACTTGATCAAGACACATCATAACACACACTTTAACAAGGAATGTTCATTCTCCACGCGCACAGAAATGTTCTTCTGTTCTTTCTTTTTTTTGCCTAAACTAATAAACCGCAAAATTCTTCTTCTTTTTCTTCGAATGTCCATGTCCGCTTACTGGGGAATTTCCAGTCAAGCTGTCCACAGCTCTTGGGCAAGGGGAAAAGAGGGGGTTTTGTGTAAATGATGAAGGGGGGGGATGATTGTCATCCTTTCCATGACAATGGTACGGTTTCTCTTGTTTGACAAAAGGCGTGTGAAACCTGCTGGAATCACCTTTCCACTGAGGGGGTTTTGTCTTTCATCTTGACAAAGCAACTTTGTAGAATCTCAAAAGCCCCATGATCTTTGGAACCTCCTGCTCTCTGCCTGGGACGATTTGTAGAGCTGAGTCGACAAGTTAACCCCCATGGCTCCCTGCTGTCAAACTGTAACACCTAGCCGTCTGCCCGATGTCTGTCATCTGTCGTCCTGCCGTGTTGCTTTTGACGAGTATTTAACAGCCCTCTGGTCGAAGATTCACGCCATCTCCTGGTTGGTTGAGCTGCTCCTCCTGTCGTAGGCCTCCTGTTGAGCTGTCAAACTGGACCTTGTCGTAGACGTTTGTAGGGCTGTGTTGAAACGGTAGACCTTCTCGTCTTTGCAGCAGTCATCTCCTCGACCTTCGTCTGGTCTGCTGTCATCTGGGACCCTTCTGTTCTCCTGGTGCCCTGTAGCGACGCGTTAGATGAGCCAATGCTGATGAGTAGACCGACGGCCTGGCGATCGATGCTCCTTTCTCCGCTGATGTCGTGACACTAGGGTTGAGATGACTTCAGGTTGAAGGGCCTCGGACCAGCACAGCTTTCCTGGTGTATCGATTTCTTTGACTTTGGCTCCATTTGATATCCCACCGACTCCATCTTGCAGCCCTGGACACCATCCACTCAGCCATGATCCCCTCTGGATTATCAGCCATCTGTGTCTCCAAGTTCCTCCAGCTTCTCCAACTCCATTCCTGACAGGAAAATACTCGGCAAAAACTTTCCCTAGACTTTTCCTAATAAATCAAACATGTTTCCAAACAGATAATACATTTTAACTAGGTCTTAGCCTATTGATTCCTACATAAATTACTCTATCTCAATTTTTCATTACAATCAAACTTTTTCAATTTTTCCCTCCTTTGTATGTTTTTCAGAACACTAATTCAAAATTTATACTACAGTACTCTCTGTACAAACATCCCCTCTTGGTCCTAAATTTAGTAATAACAGAACTTTTACTCTCAATATTTTCAAAATGTGTACTCTCCTTAAAGCCTAATAAATCTATTTTACTTAAATACAGATCAGTGTTGGTGATGTTTT
This sequence comes from Gymnoscopelus microlampas, assembly GCF_963454915.1. Lineage (NCBI taxonomy): Eukaryota > Metazoa > Chordata > Actinopteri > Myctophiformes > Myctophidae > Gymnoscopelus > Gymnoscopelus microlampas. The sequence goes on along the minus strand of NC_139941.1, from coordinate 8,274,446 downwards.
GCCACCAGGGTGCAAAGCCGTTTAAACAAATGGATCGAAGACCCCCCTAACTATCTGTCAATTTCTATCTAATCTGTCTACCTTATTCCTATCATGGCGTCTCGAGCATGAGGATAAACTCCCCTCCAGCCACCTATTTGTGACCCTCAAGGTTCTGCCAAAACTATACTAATTATTAGGTCTGCACCAGAAAAAAGACTTCTTCCACCCCTGGTAACTCACATCAACCAACACTTACCTTAAAACTGCGTCAGATTCTCTTTCTTTCCCTGGTTCCTAACAAAAACAAACAAACAAACAAAATGTGGTAATTTCAAAGCAGACACAGACATCTCCTATTAAATGCTTGGATTTTGTATATTGTTCTGTTACCTTATATAAACGAATTTCAGCCTATTTTTAGCACCAGTACTGAACCACTGAATTAAGTATTTAAGTCCACTATCGAAACTCTATTATATTAGTCGATTCGTGATATGAAAAAGAATAGTGATCCAGACCGGGAACTGTTTATAAGCTGTCACTCAATTTAAGGCAAATTTACAGTTTACATTTTAGCACCAAAGAGAAAGGTCTATGTCCTTTTAAAAACCTGAACGAAAAAGTGTACCTCCTTCATCTCTTGGCCATCAGAAGGCCAACAATGACTCTGTCCTGAGATCTCCTATTTAATAAACTAAAATCTAATTCACTTTAGCAAAATCACAAATATCTCCCTGTTGCAGTATAGTTCAGGTGTTTTTTGGAATGAACCCCCAAACCCCTGCAATCAGAAAGCCAGTGAAACCTCTACTTACTAGTTCCTCCATTTTAACCTTCAATTATAACCAAATCATAATTTTAAATCAACACTGTCTAATTACTTATTCACGGCTGAGTCAATTAAATAAAGTGTATCTTTTTAGTCGAAGCACACATGCTAGCTATATCACATGTCCCTCAATATTTAAAGTAACACCAACAGATCCTAATGTGGCCATGTTATGCTTTTCCAATCCGTGTTCAAACCTTGGTCGTTCTCGGAAAGAACACAAGCAACCCTGTTTCTGGCCAGATAACAGGATCTTCCAAAGGCATGCATTCCCCTGGCTGCAGTCTCTCCGAAAACAGCCCTGATCTGACACAAAAGGACAACACACTCATAACAACATATTAGACCAGTTAAATAATTAAGCCGTCATAAATGAAGCACAAATCAAATCGAATCAATCCTATATAATAAAACCTTAGCTCTCAATATTTAAATATCTTCATACGGACCTCTACAAATCTATAGTTGATCAAATTTAACCTTTACTCATATTATTTCTTTACTGTAACATTCCAATTTTCATTTCTTCTAAATTCACTTCTTACTGTCCTATTTTGTAGATTACTTTAACAGTTCAAAGATTATTTTCACTATCGTTTAGACTAAATCGTTATGTTTCTGTTCATCAGTTAGATATTTAAACAATCATTTCACATCTCTCCCCTCTTACAACACTTACTTCAAATGTGTTGTAAAAAGTGAAATCCCACCAAGAACACCTAAAAAATCATCACTGAAGCCAAGCTATTTCAAACACACAGACGTACCGAAAAAAACTCTCAACATTCAGCCAAAATAAAATCACCTTCCGAAGCCACAATCACAACAATCACAGACCGCACACCCCCCCCAGGGGGAAAAAATCGCACGCGTCAACGAACAACACACATACACAACTGAAAACCACAGAATAAGCATGTACAATCTGCAAAAAAACCCTTGTAAGCAGGCCATTGAAAAATTCCTGCATTTTACAACCGAAAGCCTTTACAACAGTCAAAACTCATTGTGTTGTTCAAAAATGAACAAAACAAAACAACAAAACCATAGTAACAAACATCCACACACCCACACACACAAGACCAGTCATACAACATCAAAAACGCTCACGCATGAGACAAACACAGAATGACACTCACATCTTCACTGTCCAGACCAAGAAGAAAGTATAGCATTACCACGAAAATGATAATTAAGAAAGTTGTACACAGCCGAAAAGCCATGACCCCACAAAGTCGCCACCAGAACCACAGGTCCACTAGCCGCTCACAGCAACACTGCAAACGCACACACACACACACACACAATAAGAGCCTCCAGTCTTCTCCTCACCGCACGTCCAACACACAGTACATCACAACAAAACTACAACTTAAGTGCTCTAACTACACAACACGTAGGCCTACCGAAACAAAGCTTGAATAAAACGCATCATACAAACAAGTATCAAAACAATATTAACCAAAACCATTAACCCCATACATTCAACACAAACAACAAAGCTACACGCAACACTTCCCCCAAAGGCATTTTCCGGGCATAACAGGACGTCAATGACTCCTGCGGTTTTCAGCCTTCGACCAATGACTTCAAAGAAAGTATCACATGCCACTTCAAGCCTCATACACCTCACGGGAATCGCCCGCATGTACCTCGTCACGGGAATCGCCCGGTCTTCTCAGCACACAATGCAACCTCGTTGCATAATCACCTCTAATAATGGACATTTTACGGGCGTCTAGCACTCGAGGTCTAGCGCGCGCCGGCGTCTCCATGCGCCTGTACAAACGCACAAAGCTGATAACCGGGATCCATGTAAAAAATACACATAGCAGAACCCAGAGGAAAAATCTGCTTCTCATTTTAATCTCAGATGCTTCTCTTGAGCAACCAGCTTTTATTTCTCATTTGAAGATCACTTAAAGATCACCTATGGATTTTATGGCTCCTAACTTGAATACTAGGATCCGTAAGCGAGACATAGTGGGAGACAGCGGTATATACATTAGAGCTGTATTTGAGAGATAGATGAGGAATAGACAAGATACATTAAGAGCTGTATTTGGGAGATAAATGAGACATGGGCGAGATACATTAAAAGCTGTATTTGAGAGATACATGAGACATAGGCGAGATACATTAAGAGCTGTATTTGAGTGATAAATGAGGCATAGGTGAGATCTCCCTATTGGCTTTGTTAAGTCTCTTTAGCTTCTCATTGAGACATACATTAGCAATAATTGATATTTAATTTCCCATTTCTCATTGAGGTATAAATGAGTGAACATGCTAATAAATATTTAAAAAACAGCATTAATTGTGGCAAAAACACATTTATTGAAGTATCCACAAACAGCAGGCAGCTTTAACATATATTTATATGTACAAAAACAAAAATGTATTGGCATCAATTTACATAAAAGTTGAAACTTAGGTATACTGGGAGTGGGGAGACTAAAACTAAGACGAAAAATGTTCTACCTTTTTCCACTGACAAACTAAATGGAAACTAAATAAAAGCTATGATGACTAAATATACTGACAATTTCGTCAACAAATAACTAGACTAAAATGTTAGGAAGGGACTAGTGGACAAGCGATCTAGTATATGTCATCTTACAATTAGTTGCATGCTGAAAATTGCAGATCTACAAGCTCACGTGTCGCGGTGCAACGTGTTGTGAGCTTGTAGAGCTATTTTCAGCAAGTGCAAAAACAGTCATTACGACGGCATCAAGGCCCGACAAAATACATTTTTAGTCGACTAAATCAACTGTAGATTTAGTCGACTAAAATCTTATGACATTTAGTTGACTAAAACTAGACTAACACTAAAACATTCCAGGTGACTAAACTAAGTGAAAACTATTCAAGAGACTAATGACTAAAACTAAAATCTGCTGCCAAAAACACTGGGGAGTACATAGTCCTTTGCAGCACGGCTTCGGCACTTGTTGGTCATGGCTTTCTTCAAGCCCTCTTCACTGAAACCATTGGTCCATGATGCCAGAGAGGAACACCGCAAGACGTAGTCTGCAGACAGAGAAGATGACATGACACAAGTCAGTCAACATGGGTTTCCCCCGGTTAAATATATACATTTTAAAGACTATATGACTCTACAGACTGAGCACAGCATAGCCACAGACGAGGCCAACCTGGTTCAGAGTGTACTGTACGTCCCACCAGCGCAACATGTTGGAACATGCATTTTTTTTACTGCACAAAGGCAGCCAAATTGCCCAATGATAATGTATTGGTGACATCATAAATTGAGAATATAATTTACAAAACCAAGATTTGTCAAGGATCAAGAATATTTATATGTCCCAAGCTGGGCCTTTCACAGCAGATAATAAACGCCCTAAAACACAATACAGTAAGACAGACATGTGTATATTGTCACAAGATACCCCCAACAATCTTTTTAGCCCCCTTAAAAGGAGAATTCCATGCTAGAATGCTTTCTTACCTTTCTTTGTAGTTGTTACGTCCCCACCAAAGAGGTCCAGGTGTTTATTTTGTGCAAAAACTCCTTATTGCCTATTTCCCCTACCGTAGGCCCTCAATGAATTGCATTGAATGGAATGGGAATTGAATGGGGCTATGGGGTGTTGTGCTAATTCGCTTATTTCCATCGAAATAAGTAGTAAAGTGTGCCTCTTGGGATATTATTTACATTATGGAAAGAGGATATATACAAAAATAATAATAATTTTGAGCAAAAGAAATAAGCGAATTAGCACAACACCCCATAGCCCCATTCAATGCAATTCATTTAGGGCTCATGGTAGGGGAAATAAGGCCAATAAGGAGCTTTTGCACAAAATAACACCTGGACCTCTTTGGTGTGTACTTAACAACTACAAAGAAAGGTAAGAAAGCCTTTTAGTATGGAATTCTCCTTTAAGGGCATTTTTCTGTCTAATACCTAGATTATCATACCAGCAAATAGCAGCAAAGTATATGACATTCATATCATTGATTTGTTTACCTGAAACCTGGCTAACTTCCTTAAACAGAAAAGGCACTGCTGGCCTTTCTTGCAAACAATTTCAGTATTGGAATCGAATTTCAGACGATTGTCGATTATGGTCCCAAGATATCTATAAGTGGTTACCAACTCCACTGACTGGCCATCTATAACACTACTCTGAGGAACTAGTGGTGTGACAAATACTTACTGAACAGTGCATCCCTCTTCGCCTCATCCAGTTTGTTCTTCCCCTCTGGGATGACACCATGCTTTCCGCATATGACGGCATTGCGGCACTCCTCATGGGTGAAGAACACCTCGAACAACGCGTGGAATAGCCTCTTGCAGTCCTTCCTGGCACGCTGGACAGAGGAAATCAACTGTCCACAGCCTGTGAATAGAGAGCGAGCAATTAACCAACTGCATTTTAAGACATCAGTTTTGCACTTGTAAGGCTCAGCTACATTGACCCCTTTCTGCGCTCAGTGCACCATGAAAACAGACAACTGTGACCTTCTGAAAACTTCACTATCTAGTTGCAGCTCACAACACGGATCACTCGCTACCAAGAACGTCAGGTTCAGTGTGAAATGTATGGCAAACGTAAACATCCATACCTGGATATAGCTCCTGCTGCCCGAGACTGGACACTCCAGACTCTAGGTCACCAGGGTGATAAAGCCCTTCAGTGCGTCTAGTTGCTCAGAGCCTAGAACAAAGACAAAAAAATCTGAGTCTACTGAGTGTATTTGTAAAACAATAAGATTGAGTACTGTTCTATATAGCTCTACAGTATATTCTGATAGCAGTCATTGATGAGTATTTGTTCAGTAGCAGGGGTCGATCTCCCCTGCTCTTCAGTAAACAGAAAATGTAGGGATATTTTGGGATACCAAAGTTTTCCAGTCATGTCAGAGAACTCACAAAAGAGGTACAGGATAAAGTAAAGTTTCAAGTGAGACAAAGACATTAGCAGACAACTGAAAACTGCAACATTACAGGCAATAAAACTTACTGATACTGGAGAGCACAGTGGTTATCCTCCTCAACTGGAGCTGGAGCTTCTCCACCTCAAACCGACAAGAGTCGCAAGGCTGCCACCCTTGACCCTCTGGTATGCTCTGGTCCGATGGATTTGGTTGACCTGGAAAGATTGAAAGCACGTCAAAAACTGTAAAGAAAAGTAAAAAAAAAAAAAGTAGAATGCAAAACTCATCTATGAATCCTGAATTTGAAGGACAACAGTGCCAAGTCTGCTGACACTTAGCTGAGGAACCACACCTTCTACTGGAGCATCACTGGACGGAGATGGAGGTTGCAGTACACTGGGTGTTTCTTGGTTCCACTGATCCAAGTCCATATATGTAGCTGCATACGGCTGTGCAGAAAAGAGAAAAGGCCCTTAATTGTACTTGGTCAAAAATCATCAAAACTATAGGCTACTATACAAGCTCATAGCGCAGCACCGAGTGCTGTGCTCCGAGCTTGTAGGTCTAAATGGGTTAAGAAAGACATACCTCATCAACAGGTCGGCAGGCCTGTGTAGAAGAGGCTGGAGGGTATGGCTGTAGATCGGGGTAAAAGGTATCACAAGGTTGCAGAGACATAGAAAAGTAACCTTAGTTTGTAGTCTGTCAAAGATCTTTAAAAAATAGCTATGCCTTTATGCAATGCATTGTGGATTTTAGATAGACCAATCAAAAGCAATGTGGAATGTAATACAAGTCACAAATAAATTCAATCTAAAGAAAACATACCTCTTCAACAGGTCGACAGGCCTGTGTAGAGGCCGGAGGGCATGGCTGTAGACCATAGTTAAATGGGTCATAAGGCTGAGAGACAGAAAAATGACATTAGTTTGTAGTCTGTCAAAGATCAGTACAAATACATTTACTAAATGAAGTTGTGTTCAATGGAGTGTTGTGTTCATCACATAACATTCACCACAGTATAAATACACCCGAGATCAGTTGACTCAAATGAATTCCCCCCTCCTCCCCAACAAACCTTCTCATCCACAGCTTTGCCCTGCGATACTGTTAAATTTGAGCAGAAGGTGTGGTCTCTTACTACTAGTGAACCCAACACTTACAGTATATCTGAAATGTTACAAAGTCACAACTTAAATGTAGACATTAAATGTATTGAAAACATTTTACCGTGTCAAGAGCTGGGCAGAGGGCCTGGGGAAAGACCGGTGTGGCCCAAGGGCTAGCCCCACTTGAAAACTAGGGTTGTCCGATATTGGCTTTTTTACCGATAACCGATATACCGATATTGTCCAACTCTTAATTACCGATACCGATATCAACCGATACCGATATATGCGGGGATTATTGTGATTAGGGTAAGCTCAAATTTCATATCACACACACCATATACAGTAAGAACTCCTGTAACTTATTTATAAAGCAAAAAAAAAAAAAAAAAAAAAAATTTTTTTCAAAAACCGATACCGATATTTTCCCGATATCAATTTTTATGCTAATATCGGCCGATAATATCGGGAGGCCGATAAAATCGGACATCCCTATTGAAAACGGATCATAAAGCTGGAGACATAGCAAAATAACATTAGCGGTAGTTTGTAGTCTGTCAAATTGAAAATCTACAGCCAATTGTAGATTAACTAACCAACACTTACGACATTTTTATCTTTAACCCATTTTGTACGGGACTCCTTTTGGTGTTTTAAGCATTATGTTATACTTTAGCTATTGAAAAATAGCAGATCTACAATTTCATAGCCCGGCACTTTTTGAAAAAACGTGAAAATGTAGTGCAAATCTTTGGATATTTTTTTTCAGAGCGTTTTTAACTGAAATCTTTGCTTCAGGGGGGTCCCTGGAACAACATATTTTCAGATGGTGGTCGGCGGCCAATTACATATAATCTTGGGGGTCCTTGACATAAAAATGTTTGAGAATGACTGACATAGAAACAGGGTTTTTTCAGAAAACTGTCAGGATTTAGAAGACATTTGTAGAATCGTTCCCAGGTCTAAATGGGTTAAGTAAAGACCTTACATAGTATTGAAAAGAACATTGTACCGTGTCAGGAATCTGTGGACAGAAGCCCTGGGTGTGATGGCCTTAGGGCTTGCTAGCTGTGGTGCAGACCATTGAGCAGAAGGCTGGAGAGACATGAAATCTAACATTAGAAAAAAATATCTGAAAATAAACCAAAACAAAAAAAGAGAAAAAGGGCGTGGAACCAAAACTCTTGAGGCATAAAACTCACACGGCAAACAAGTCCGTTAAGGAGATGTCAAAAGTCCATTCAGGCAGGATGTCTAAACCAGCAGGCATCCACCGGGGTGAGGAACTCATGGTTGGAAATCAGTGACATGACAATCTGGAAGGGCACAAAAAAGAACAATATAAGTATTGAAAGCTGATTATGAGGTGTAGGTGGGAAGACAAGCAGAGAAGGTCAGGTATCTACAGGGCTGAGAATTGGGGACAGTTGTCATGTGATACAGGTGATGAGGAAAGGTGTGTGGACAGTTAGAAGATGGCAGGTCTGGGGAGGTGAGGGGCAATCCAGAAACTGCCCTGTGATCCTTTCTTCTTACATTAGTTGACTTTCCCTTTTCTGAACAACACCTAATAGGTAAAGTCCTTTTGCACACCTACTTACAAAGGACATGCAGTTACACAGGAGATGACAGCCAACGTAGAGAAGAAAATAAGTGGTCCTGCACACCATATTCAATTACTTAAGATTTATTTGCTTAACTACCTAATGAAGGTCAGCTAATCGAAACGTTCTTACAAATAGATAAATAAAATGTAACTTAAGACAGTGTTCTGACCACTTCTTTACTTCTGAACAACTCCTAAAATCAGAGCCTGAGATAGAGATCTAAAAAAAACTAATTAAGTAATAAAACTCTACTAAAATATGACCATGACAATGTCATTCATATAGTGGGGAAGAGAATGGTCCAAATGTTTTGCACATAACTTACACTCAAAGCCAATCGAAGTCCATCAATTGCTTCAGGAGGGAGGAGACAGGAGGACAAACCCACTTTTCTGGCTGAGCAGCTTTGTTGTTTGGTGCCACCGCCAAATTGCGCCAATGGGTTGATCCCAACGAAACATCTGAAATCACAAAACACATATGGAAAAGGTGCACTCACAGCTGTTCTACAAGAGAGCACATCTTTTGAGTTACACATGATGGTTCTACTTCAAGCAGAAAGTTACCTTTGAATGAATTCCAGTGTGTAACAGGCGTGCTCCTCCTGGTACACCAAAGTTGTAATAACTGGAAAACTGCCATTCCAGCCAGGAAGTTGATCTGTGGAGCCACAACGACCGACCTCAATGCTCAGCATCCATTGTGTAGCTGTGAGAACTTCACCTAAAGATAATTTGACATATATGGTTTGCATGTTAACAGTGTTTGTCTGTTGCTTTCCACATAACAATAGACTGTTAAACTAAAACATGACCTCCATATAGTCTCCGTATTTGCAATGCTTTAAAACAACAAAAAAACAGTAAAAAGTGTGCAGACTAAACTCAGTGTTAATTTAACTGTCTTAAGCAGGGGTCTTCAACAGGGGGTCCGGGACCCCTAGGGGGTCCTCAGAATAACTACAAGGGGTCAGAATTACTACAGGGGGTCCACCAAATCTTTGTGTGATATGATTATGTTAATTTAACTGTCTTAAGCAGGGGTCTTCAACAGGGGGTCCGGGACCCCTAGGGGGTCCTCAGAATTACTACAGGGGGTCCGCCAAATCTTTGTGTGATATGATTATTTATTTTACCTTAACCAATTGAACCTTAGCATCCCTTTTGTGAGGAGAACTTTAGCCAAAAATAGCAGATCTACAAGCTCACAACGCCTCACGCTGCAAGCTTGTAGATCAGCTATTTTTGGCAAAGAGGGAAAAAGAGCAGACCAAGTAAACAAAAAAAGTTGAATCTGAAACACAATTTTATACAATATAGAGGGGGTCCCTGCCTCATCTCTCTCTCAGCTAGGGGGTCCATGGCCTGAAAACGTTGAAGACCCCTGGTCTTAAGGATCCATTCATTCCATTGGTACATTTGTACTCTCTTTCCCTAAATTAAATGATTTTACTTTGTACTGTAGGTTCAAAACAAAATTCATAGATGTAATAATAATAATAATAATAATAATAATGAATTACAGTCAAAACAAATGAGGCCAACATTAGCTCTCACTGATGTGGTCTGATTTATACCTGAAATAAACAATGACATCATGCACCACATGGAAATTAATATGCTAATGCCATGTCTAAGACTGTGTTGCACGCCCCAAAAAAACTGATTTGAAAGCTCACAATGCGTCGCTGTGAGCTTGTAGATCAGTGATGTTTGGGCATGCGTGAGTCTGTATAACCCCCTGTATTATGACAGTCATGACGAAACTTCAACCTGGTGTTTGCACGTTCTCCATGTAATGCCCTACATCTACATTAACGTTCAGATTTCAAATATAAAGTGCTTACCCCATGGCCACGGATGTTACAATCCACTTCGGGTCGGTGTAAGTACCCGTATATTCCGGATTGTAAAAAAAAAAAGCATTTTAATCCGATCGGTGGCCATTTTGTCATAGAGTTATAATGTAACAGAGTGCAGTACTCCTCCCAACCGATAGGGTCAAGTAGTTGAAAGCGTACAGAAATACGGAGAAAATGGCCATCGATCGAATTAAAATGCTTTTTATTGAACAATACAGACGATACGGGTATTGCCGAGTGCCCGAGTAGACTTGTAACATCCGTGACCATAGATTGAGCACTTTATATTTAAAATCTGAACGTTTATGCAGATGTACAGGTTGTAAATGGAGAAAGTGCAAAAAACTGGTTGAAGTTCGGCCGTGACGCTCGTGATGGACGAGCGTCGTGTGATCCATAGCTAATACACGACAAATGCACGACGTTTACGATACTAACAAGTTGGATAACACACTTTAATTCCATAAAGTAATTCATCTTACCTGTTATCTAGTAGAGTAGAAGCACGGAAGCAACTGGTTTGTAAATAAATGTTCTCTTAGCCGACGGTTAGTTTCTCTGGCTGAACCCGACCGGCCGGTTCAAAACTGATAAGCTCCGCCTTGAACAGCTGCGTGACGTAATGACGTAATGTCGCACTGTAGGTCTGGTCAGGTTCTCAACCTGTGGATCGGGACCCCCAGGGGATCCCCACCTGATTGGGGGGGATCTGTAGGTGGCAGTGACAGTGAAGTGACAATTTAAGTAACCCTTTTAATACCTAAAAAAAAAAAAAAATACTGCATCAAAAGTAATCAACAAACTATATTAAAAAAATGGTCGAAGAAAAAAAAGAAAATAGCTGATCTGCAATAAGAAGTTATAGATTTTTGAAATAGTTCAAAGTTAAGCTTTTCTCACATTTTTCAAAAATATTTTTTTTAAATTAAAAAACATGTTTTCAGACTCAAAAGAGGACGCTGAATCAAATAGGCTAGGTCTCGATTTTGTATGACCCTTATAAAGTGGTTTAAACAAGCGTTAAAATTTCATAAACTTGGAAGCTTTTTTCACAAACATATTATTATTATTATTATTTTATTTTGACCCTTCCACCCTCTTATTTAGATCATTTTGAGTCGAATGGTAGGTTACACAATAGTCTAGTATTGTTTAATAGGGAAGTTATAGATTTTTGAAATAGTTCAAAGTTTATCTTTTCTCACATTTTTTAAAAATATTTTATTTTTAAATTTAAAAACACTTTTTCTGACTCAGAAAAGGACGCTGAATTGAATGGAATAGGTCTCGATTTTCTAGGACCTTGGGAAATACAAAAGCTCACCAAAAAGATTGGACGTTGACTTTTGTCACAAAAGTTAGCACAAAATCTGGAACTAATCACTCCAGATATTTTTTTAAAATCTAAAACTTCTCTCCATCCATATTGAGAGTAAGCCGGATATTTTGGCACCAGCCCTGATTTTTTTTGACACTGATAAAGCTCAAAGTTCAGCGAAAAGACTGCAAAGGTCAACTCTTGCTAAAAGAAGAAAGAAATTATATTTTTCTTCGAGACTCTGGTTTTAGACAAATATGATGACACTGATTCCAAATATTTACGTTTTATTTTTCTCGGAAAACAGGAAGTGCCTCAAAAGGCCACTTCCTGGTTGGTTTTAGGGTGTTCCAGGCCCGTGATTTCCCCGATATATTATTTTCCTAAATCTACACGTAAAATAATGCCAAAAGTCGAGATGATCAAACACTGATATCAAATCATGATTTAATTATCCTTTAATTGGCTATGGTTACGGCTTCGCTATCTTGCTCAATATCTCGAATACGATAAGGACTTAGGGTCCACTTTTTGGATATGTTGTAGAACTGGCTGAGACTTTGTCCTTTGGTATGGTCTTAAGGTTTAAGACTCTATGAGCCTTCCAAAAGTATAGAAGGTCAACTTAGGAGTGTCGTACCGTGACAAACAAGACGTGTGCGCCTTAGCGAGTTGTACAACATATCCAAAAGGCAGATTCTAAAGATGTATGGTTATTGAGATATATCACTTTATTGCACGTATTAACTTGACATTGGACCCTAGCCAATTCTCTCGTAGAAGCGCTGCTGCGCTGAAAATAGCAGATCTACAAGCTCACAACGCGTTGCGATGCGACCTGTTGTGAGCTTGTAGATCTGCTATTTTCAAATAGCCAATGCAGCCATACAGATCTGCAAGCTTAACCGAATGACTGTTAAAGAAGTTTGTTTAAATTAGTTTATAAAATGATATATTTTCACAGCGATTATTTATTAGTGTAGATATACATTTATGAGTGGATTATGTGTCCAGATGCCTCTCAGTCAAACAATGCTTGCTCCGCAGGTCTAGGATGGAATAAACGGGTGCAGCCAACGTCAACAACTGGTCTCGACCAGACGTGAGATTTCAGCCTACCGTAGGATAAAGCCCACGTCAGGATATATTGATAAATGCCGAAAGGTGCGGTGATCTCGCCGTACGCCCATTATTTGGGCTGCACCGCGTTGATAAATGAGGGCCAAGGTGTGGGCCAACATGCATGCTGTTCAGTTTGTCTTTCAGAAGGGGGGGGGGGCTGTATGGTGTTAAAGGCGCTTCGAAAATCAAAAAATAATATCCTCACAGCACCACTTTCCTTGTCCAGGTATGTACTGTAGTCGAAGCTATTGAGGTCAGAATTAAAATCCCTGTATAAGGTTGCAGGTACCCCAACTTTAAGCTGGTTCCCTAGGCCTAGTAGAGCCTAGGGAAGTTGAATCGCATTCATTTTAATTGTTTATGATACTAGTCACCTATTTCTTGGATTATGAACGTTGTCCCAAACGTTCATAATCTATCACGTGGTTTCCCAGTTTTTGTTGCCAGACCCAGGGGGTCGGCCTACATGAGGCTTTGTCCGTCCCCCTTTCGTCCATACATGGGCATAACTCGGTCCCTTTCGTCCTTACATGGGCATAACACGGTCTGTCCCCCTTTCGTCCATACATGGGCGTAAAAGTCTGTCCCCCTTTCGTCCATACATGGGCATAAAAGGGAATTTATTCTGGGTCTGGCAGAACCAGGTCTCCTGGTCTTGTTGTATTTGTATTTCATAGTAAGTCCCAGAAATAATGAATGAATTCCTTATTGGTGTCAAATGAGATATCCTGAAGGCTTTAACAAATTGTTAATAATAACTGAAATTAAATCACTGATACTGGACATTTTGTCTTGTGGAAAAAGGAGAAATGTCCAATTACATTGGACTTTTTTAGATTTGAACATAAATGGTAAATGGTGCATTTATATAGCGCCTTTATCAAAGGCACTTTACATAGATTGTGCATCAATTCACCCATTCACACACCGATGGCGGCGGAAACCATGCAATGCACCAACCAGCACATCAGGAGCAATATACTGTAGAGGTTCAGTGAAACCGGGTTTGAACTGGCAACCTTGTGGTTACCATCCAGCCACAGTGAGCCACTCTACCCCTGAGCCACTGCCACCCATAAATATGAATAAATATGCTTATAATGACTTAACTATTATATAATTGATATGTGCTAATTGGATCACCAAAATGATTTGTCTATGATGAATAATAAATTAAGGAGTCTTTTGAGTCATTTCTAGTGGTCAGACTTTGGTAGACTTTTGATATGTTATGAATAATTAAGGTCTGGTGCCTATCTGAGTCTTATGGGATTTGATCGATCTCAGTATTAAAGAGCTCTAAATGAGATTATGTTGAGCTCTCACTCTGAGCTATATTTGAGAAGCAACAATTCTGCTATACTGAGCAACATTTAAGCCATTTTTGATATCTCCTGTATAGCTCAACAGAGCTCCATCTGAGACATACTGAGTCTATTTCTCAGGAGAAAACAATGAGAAACATACATATGAGATGCAACAATGCTGCTACATTGAGCAACATTTAAGCCATTTTTGAGATATCCTGTATGGCTCATCAGAGGTTCCATCTGAGACATACTGAGTTTATTTCTCAGGAGAAAACGATGAGAAACAGGAGCCATAAGCTGAAATCTCCTTTTTGCCTCACATTTATCTCATTTATGGCTTAAGAAACAAATGAGCCAGAGATGAGAGCTCAAACTTGGATTATGCTTTCCTCTGGGAACTCCCCTGCCACCAAGAAAAAGGTGCTGGCTTATGCCCTCACGCCCGGACCCATACCACCGGGCGGCCAACCTGAGTCAGTGCGTAGCTCCATGGACGCATATCGGACACACGCAATTTGCCACTAAACACCGGTCACTGAATACGGAAAGGGTAACGGAGCAAAGGCCCAACTCCTGATCCCTCAGTTCTCACTGTATTCCACGGTACGTTTAAGCCATATAACACAAAAAGTTCTGCGTCCTCTTTATGCGCATAGCCAGCGTACAACGTTACACATATATTTCACCGCCATACCAATGTAAAACAATTATCTACTAAACTATATCCACTGTATCCTCTATTTACATTATTTAGTTACAATATCGCCACTCATGCATAGACTTACACAAGAGCGAGCACTTTAGCAGTTAGACCGCTCGATAAAGAAACCATCCATTCGTGCCAGTAAGGGTCTATAAAATTAGAACAATCTCATTGTGCAGTCCCTAGACCGCCACTTATGTTCAAACAAAAGTGAGCATTACAGTAATTATATTACTCGATATAGGAACTTACTCAGAAAGGTGTTCTAGCCCTCTAATAATATTAATTTAATTCAATATCGCCACTTTTGAACGCAAATAAACAAAAGTGGAGTACCTCAGTGATTAGATCACTCGATATTGAGATAAATCCAAACTCCTATAATGTATTCCTGGTTACATTATCACCACTCATGTATGCATGGATCCACACACGAGCGCGCATTAGTAGCAGTTAGACCGCTTGATAATGAAACCATCTATTTGGCTAGCTTCTATAAAAATTATAACCATCCCATTGTGTGGTCCCTAGATCGCCACTTATGTCTTACACAAGAGCGAGCACTTTAGCAGTTAGACCGCTCGATAATGAAACCATTCCAGGTTCTACATAATTTAACCATCCTATTACATAGTCCCTACACCGCCACCAATGTACAAACAAAGGTGAGCATTAAAGTAATTATATTACTCGATTTAGGAACTATTCAAAAGGTGTAGCCTTACTTGGTAACAGAATCGCCACTCATGTATAGACAAAAGTGAGCATTATAGTAATTATATCACTCGATTTAAGAACCACCCAAAAGGTTGTCTAGCCTCATAATAATATCAATCTAGTCAACACCGTCGCTTTTGAACACAAATAAACAAAAGCGGATAGACTTAGTGAGTAGATCACTCGATATTGAAATAGAATAATGAACTACAAGCTTCCAGACCTTTAACGGACTTCTAGAAGCATTTTTGTGCTACAAAACACACTTACCTCAGACCCTGGATTCACCCCCCCAAAAACCCCTTCTCCAGAAAACCAGCCCATCGCCCTTAAAATCAAAAATAAAACCACAAAAAAATCAGGTTCTTTTCGTATACCCTTCTCTCCAAAAAGAAGAAAAGAATATTAAAAACGACTGCCGACGACGCCATTATATGTCGTATATTTTCGATCACAAGAGCGGGCATTTAATACCGGTTTCCTGAAGAAAGCTTAAAGTTGAAAGAAGTCCAGAGTCCAAGGATTCAGGTCAAGCATCATTTATTTCAGCCTGACTGGGACGTCTGCCATGTGGGTTCCTGATAAGCAGCGCGCCCAGTCACATATAAAGCACAACATTTTATACAAAGCTCACCTTCTACAACAAGGGGAGGGGTCAGGTAGTTTAAGCCCAACCCCTGATCCCTGTTCACCAATCACACACATACATGCATTCTAACACAGTTGTTGTCGGGCCGAGTCCCCGCCTACCTCACACATTTAGCAGTTATTACAGTGTAACAATCTGTCTTATTTCTAATTATCAAACTTTACTCTTACACAAAGTCTGGTATAGTATTTCTTGTTCAACATCTCTCAAGCTTTAGAATGAATCCACACACTTTATGGTTGCAAACAACAGTTAGAAATAATACATCAATAAAAGCAGCATTTACTCCAGAATGAATCTTCCCTTAATGACATTTCTCTTTGTTAACAGCATAGGTCAGAATTATCAACTTTATTCATTTCAACTATGCACTTTAAAGGACTTATTCTTGTATGAATGCACATGGTCTTACTCAGTTTGACAGAATTAGAATTAAACCTTAAAAGTCTTCTGTAGACATTCTGTCCTCCATTTACTATGCATTCACTGTCGGGGGTCAGCTGCCTCCTCACGAGGGAACAATGGTTATTCTGATTAGGTTAAATAAAAACAAAGAAGGACACTTCTCAACTGAAGGTGTCAACACCTGGTCTCCAGTGATTTACATCTCTTGCCCTGTGAGAGTTTGAGCTTCAAAAGATCTAAACACAGTAGAACAAAGCCCCTCTCCTGGAGGTGAACAACAGCTTATCCTATAGAAAAATAAGAGTTAGGGTGAGGGGAAATGCAAATTGATTATTGCAGCCGTCAAGCTTGGGAGTTTCTATAACACAGGATGTATTATGATCAATTATGAGAAACACCGTGTCCATGTTTGAAACGATACTACACACGCAAGGCACCAACCTGCTCATCGGGAGCAATTAGGGGTTCAGCGTCTTGCTCAAGGACACTTCGACACTAACTCTGGGGGAGCGCCCCCCAGCCCGGGATCGAACTGGGAACCCTTGCGGTTTCCAGTTCACTCTACCCGGCCACTCTACCCCTGCGCCACGGTTAGTAATCCTTTACTACCCATAATGCTTAGCGGGCGGGAGTGTCTCTGGAGGTAGAGCCAAGCCCCCCAGAGCTACGGTATGAACAGCGAAGTGGCCATCGCCTGGTGGTCAAATCTGGGATTGCAATACTTCCGCATTTAAAACGCCACTGCGCATGCTTGACCAAATACCAAATACAACCACCCCAATTAAGTTATTGCATTTATATACCCTTCTAAATTGTATAGAGAAAAACATCCGCGCACCATCTTCTTAACCCATTAAGACCTGGAACTGTGTCATTTTTAGATTTGAGCTAAAAAGCATTATTTTGCACTTTGGGCTATTCAAAAATAGCAGATCTACGAGCTCATAGCGCGGCACCGAGTGCCGCGCTACGAGCTTGTAGATCTGCTATTTTTGAAAATTCGTGAAAATGTGTGCAAATCTTTGAATATATATATTTTTAAAGCGAACATTTTTAACTCAAATCTTTGCTTCTGGGGGGTCCCTGGAACAAGATATTTTGATGGGGGTCCGCGGCCAAATACATATCATTTTGGGGGTCCTTGACATGAAAAAAGATTGAGCACCACTGATATAGAAACATACGTTTTTCAGAATACTGTTGAGATTTAGGAGACATGTAGAATCGGCTTCAGGTCTCAATGGGTTAACCTCCCAATACTTTATTAGAGACAGAGCACGGCGTCCTCGACAAATGTGAGGCCTGAGTGCCACCGTACAGCTTGGACAAAACAACCTTTCATTCACTAGAAAGGAAAAATGACATAAGAGAAGCTTTAACTGTAATAACCTTGGAATGAGACATGGCTTCTGTGGTGGATAATTATGTCAACACTGTTTTTTGTTTTGTTGAAGCGGCTTCCTCTTTATTGCGACGCTCGACGTTAGAAAACCAAACGACCCGGTGTCAATTATGTTGGAGAGATGTGCTCGAAATGTGTTGAAGAGGAGACGTTGCATAAAGCCAGAGACAACAAAGAGGCAAGAGGGACGAGACGCGCGTCTGAATGAATGTGTTTTTTTTGTGTGTTGTTGCTTTGAAGTGATAACCTCTCAGTGTTTGTTTGTTTGCAGCTAGAGATGACAGGACTGACATTATAGACGAAAAAGCCAAGAACCAGACACTCGGGGGGAGGGGGGGGGGGGGGGGGGTGGTGGGGGTTGTGTGTGTCTTTGGCTATTCAAAAAAAGCAGATCTACAAGCTCACGGCGCGGCACCGAGTGTCGCGCCATGAGCTTGTAGATCTGCTATTTTTGAAAAATCATGAACATTAAGTGCAAATATTCAATTTTTTTTTTTTTTTACATTTTTAACACACATCTTTGCTTCTGGGGGTCCCTGGCACAAAGCGTTTTCAGAGGGGGGTCCGCGGCCAAATACATATCAATGTTGGGAGTCCTTGACATGAAAACGTTTGAGAACCCCTGCTTTAGCCTCATAATTTGCCTAAGTCGTCTCTTTAACTTAGGCAGATAGTGATGTTTTTCATTGCCTTAGAAGTCATATGTATCAGCCTTTATTTACAGTATACCTGCCTGACTCTACTCTCCTCACACTGCTGATTCACCGTGCGTTATCGTCTGTGTCCTCAGCCTATCAGAATGCTTGTTACATTCCAAAATCACTATGCCTATAAGTCATCTCTTTAACTTGGGCAGATTGCGATTTTGGTATTTTGCCACAAACCTGACCTCGAGCCGACCTTGAGCCTGTGTGAACGAGGTCGATTGCTCCCCGGGAAATGGAGTCCTCCAGAGGTCAAAGGTTAATTAGGTAGCAACGGTAAAGAACAGGTAACGAACCCTGACCCAGTGACCCACCCTCGACCCCTGAGGTCAAAATAGAAGGGTCAACCGAACCGGGGCAGGTGACTCACGAGGGCTTTCGCCATCATGACTCATGTATTATTGTATTGGTTTATTGCCGTACAAATAATTGCGACTAATGATTTAATTGTGTTTGTTGGCATTGAACATTGGAATATATGTTTATGAATAAAACATTACTTTTCTGATTGTGTGCCTTTTAGGCTTTGTAATAAAACATTGCACAGGGCAGGTATGGTGAATAACTTATATACATATATACAAAGAAATGACAATGACAAGTACTGTATCAATAATCAAAATAAAGAATTTCCTATGGACAAAACAGTCCATGCATTTAATACGTTTATACTTAAAAATAGCATATCTACAAGCGTGCATACAGCGCATCGTGATGCAACGCGCTGTAAGCTTGTCGATGGGCTATTTTCACTATTTTCCAGCAAATTCATCTAAACGATTCTGACGATTATGAAAGAATAATTGCGAATTATCTCAAAGTAATTTCGACCAGGCAATTATGTAATAATTGGGACAGGCGTGGTTGAAGAGTCACCCAGGGCAGCTAGGGGACACGTGCACACGTGCGTGTGTGGCTCTGATGGCCTCAGTCCACGTCCACAGATGGCCGGTGACTTAGCGTGCCAGCGGGCGTCCGTACTGTACAAGTTGTTGCTGGAACACACAGTCAGGTTCAGCGGTGTAAAGTAACAAAGTACATTTACTCAAGTGCTGTACTTAAGTAACATTTTTAGGTACTTTACTGGAGTGCTTCCAATTTTCAATACTTTTACTTCTACTCCTCTACAACTCAGAGGCAAATATTGTACTTTTACTCCACTACAATTATTTGAAAACTTGAGTTACTAGTTACTTTGTAGATTTTGATTATCATTACAAAACATACATTAACCACTTCAGCCCTATGCATACTTAGGCTATTTGAAAATAGCCGATCTACAAGCGCATATAGCGACATATTGTGAAATGGGAAACTTGTGAAATGGGACATTCTGCAAATTGAGTACTTTTACTTTCAGTACTTAAGTATATTTTAATGCGAATACGTTTGTACTTTTACTCAAGTACATTTTCAATACCGGACTTTGACTTGTAACTGAGTATTTCTACATTGCAGTATTGATACTTGTACTTAAGTAAAACATCTGAGTACTTTTTTCACCACTGTTGGAGAGACAGACAGGCAGACAGACAGGCAGGCAGGCAGACAGAAAAAAAAAACTGCAGTTTCTTCTTTTTTTGATTTAAATTAGATAGTCATTTAAATTAGATTAGTAATTAAGGGAAGGTGGGGTTTGCGATGCCGCTCACAGATTACCGCGTCCTGCTAATTAAGTCTGGGGGAGTCAAACAAATGGGACGGGACTATACACGCAATTAGCGCTCGTTAATTTTAACGAGGGTCAGTCCGGCAGCCTGCTCCACCAAGCAAGTCCTCTGTGACACGAAGTGCTAAAACCAACTGGTTTCTCAAAGTTGGGCCTGGGGCCCGCCTGGGGGTCCATGTAACTCTGAGAGTGTACAAATGGAACCAAACGGACCCTTGGGTCCGTTTGGTTCCTTTTGTACACTCTCAGAGTTAACCCATTAAATCCCGGAACGCATCTGTGTCATTTTTAGATGTCTTTGGCTATTCAAAAATAGCAGATAAACAAGCTCATAGCTATGAGCTTGTAGATCTGCAATTATTTTGAAAAATCTTGAAAATGTGTGCAAATCTTTGAATACGTAGGCCTATATTTTTTTAATGCAAACATTTGTAACTCAAATGTTTGCTTCTGGGGGGGTCCCTGGCTGGAACAAAATATTTTGAGATGGTGGTCCATATACATTGACATTGACATGGAAAAGTTTGGGCACCACTGATATAGCAACATTACGTTTTTTTTCAGAAACCAGTTAGAATTTAGATGACATTTGTAGATCCGGATTGAATGGGTTAAATTAACACTGAGGGGAAAATAATAAATGTTCCATTTGTACACTCCTGTTACAGCCCCGCATAAGGGTCCATTTGGTCCCTGGTTGGGCTCCTGTACCAGGCGTTGAGAAACAGTGTCGTAAAGCATGTATTGCTTCTCCCCGTTCCTTATTGGAAGAGCCACATACACATTACATAAATTATGATCTTGTGTATTCAGGCGTGACACAAGACACACAAACACACACACACACACACACACACACACACACACACACACACACACACACACACACACACACACACACACACACACACACCTGGTCCTGTCTGGTTTAGAGCTGTCACGATCATGACAATTAATTGTCTCATAAACGATTGCGATTAATGATTTAATTGTGTTTGTGTTGGCACTGAACATTGGAAATTACATGTATGTTTGCCCTTTAGGCTTTGTAAGCAATCATTGCACAAAGCAGATATGACAAATAACTTAAACGTACCAAGAAGTGACTGGCAATAATACAAGAATAAATAATGTACTATGGCCAAAACAGGACATAGCCTAATCTTAAACTCTTTCACTGCCAGAGTAAAACAATAAATAAAGCCCGGACTGCCAGCGATTTTTCGATCTTCTTACCTTTTCGAGTAGTCACAGAATATTTGTCTCCAGTATGACCGATCCCCTGATGGTTGCTCATCACGGAGGGTTTCACTATGCTTCCGCGAAAAAAAAAATGTCATCGCGACCTCCCGTTCGCTTGTTATACGCCGTTGAAAATACCATGCCTCGCCAAAAATACATAGTAAAACACTGGAGCTGAGATACAGAATATTTCCCAAATACTTTAACCAGGAAGTGAATGGAGCAGTACATCTTGGGATCACGTTATCTCCTGGTTCTGCTATTTTTCTGATATTTTTAATTCATTAAAAAAAGAAAGTTGTTAATTACTTTGGCAGTGAATGAGTTAACTTGATAATAAAAAAAAACGTTTAAATAATGAAAATACAAGATCACATTGCGACGCGCTGTGGGCTTGTAGATCGCCTAAATGATCTATTTTTTAAGATATCTGAGTTGTGTGGGTTCCCAGAACTCAGGGTCAGCACCCAAAATGATCTTCTGAGAACCTTATATGTGAAAGCGAGCCGTAGTGTGTTATGGGAACAAAGCCGGAGAACCTGGAGAACATCCAGTCAGATGGCACAGTACGGTTCACTTAGTTGTTGTAATGGAATGGAGCCATTAGCGTTGGCCATGTGTGTGTGTGAAGTGACTCAGGGCTTGGGCAGACCACCACCGTCCTGGGCTTCCTGTGGCAGGTGGTGGTCTCCACAGGGGGGTCAGTACAACCCAGTTGGAGAGGCATGATCCTCACGCGCACACACACACACACACACACACACACACACACACACACACACACACACACACACACACACACACACACACACACACACACACACACACACACACGCATGCACACGCACACGCACACGCACAGATACACACGCACACAGACGCACACGCACAGATACACGAGCACACACACACGCACGGACGCATGCACGCACACGCACACGCACACACATACACTCTCACACACACATACACTCTGGGGCCTGGGGCCACTGTCACAAACGAGCGAAAACGGTTTCGACCAATGGGCTCGACTCACAAGCTTGCGCACGAGCTTGCGCACAGGGTTGCACATGGAGGTGACGCGTTTCGCGGGAGTCATCAAAGCGAAAGTCGCTGTTCCAGTCATTGTTTGAAGGTGATGAGGTGGTCTGCAACTTGTTGTCATTATGCCCCACAAGATGGGTTGTACGCACACGGGCCATTTCACGCGTGATTACCGCATAATGCAACCTTGTTTGAGACACTGAAAATATTGGAGCAGGATAAATCAGTGAGACCTGATGCTCGCGCAAAAATAACAGGTTTATACAGACAAGCTACAAAAGGCGGGACATATTTTGGGCTTTTGTGCTGCCAGACTCTTTTTGGGCCACTTCTTTACAGAGTGAGAAGGCAAGCGAGGGGAACACAGGAGATTGCGACTGCGTTACGAGGGCGCATGCATGCCCAGAGAAAAGAAAGTGTTGTCCAGGAGATGTATTCCAAAGTGACCGCTTGTGCAAAAAAACAAAACTATCTGCAAATGCCCCTTCCTCCACGAACCAGCAAAACACCTGCCCGTTATAGGGACACAGAGGCGACAGAGGACATAGTGACAGATGTGGGAGAGAAGTGGCGGAGGCGTGAGTACTATGAGGCCTTAGAACTTGTCACCTCCGAGCTAGATCGTCGTTTTGACCAAGAAGGATTGCAAGTTGCTGCCATGAGAGAGCAAACTCTTATCGATGCTGCAAATGGAGTCTACACGGCATTGAATGAGGATGTCGTGGCAAAGCTCCCCGATCAGATTGACAGTCAGAGACCGTCTCCATACGCAGCTCACATTGCTGGGTGACCTCTCCAAGAAAGAAAGATTCAAGACAACTCAAGATGTAGCTGGATTCGTCGGAAGATTACATCCTCAAACAACATCATCACTCAAAGAAGTGGAAAAAGTTGATACAACTCTGTTTCTGTCTACCCCAGGGGTCTTCAACGTTTTCAGGCCAAGGTACCCCTAGCTGAGAG
This sequence comes from Gymnoscopelus microlampas, assembly GCF_963454915.1. Taxonomy (NCBI): domain Eukaryota; kingdom Metazoa; phylum Chordata; class Actinopteri; order Myctophiformes; family Myctophidae; genus Gymnoscopelus; species Gymnoscopelus microlampas. The sequence goes on along the minus strand of NC_139941.1, from coordinate 8,250,905 downwards.
AGAGATGAAGCAGGGACCCCCTCTATATTGCATAAAATCGTGTTTCAGATTCAACTTTTTTTGTTTACGCGGCCTGCTCTTTTTTTGCCCCTCTATCCCTATGTTCCTTCAGCGTCACATATGGCCCTTCCATAATGTGCTGTTGGGGTCACCTGTTGGGTTCCCCCGGGCTCCCCAAGGCATCCCCCAAAGGTATAAGACTATATATAGATATATTATTAGTAAGTTATAAGTTATAAGACTTCATAAAGTTTTCTTTACACCGATGATGATGGTGACCACAACATTAAATTGTGGCGACGTGGTGCAGCTCCGACGGCCCGCTGCTCCGAAAGCCCACCAGTCCGACAGCCGTCCCTGGGCGCGGAGGTGGACCGGGGACCCCCGGGGGTCCCTGGCTCCGGAGGCTTAACCCGACCAGTCTGTCGGTCGGGTCAGGCCTCTACAGCCAGGGACCCCCGGGGAGGCCTCGACGGACACCCGGCTCTCCAGGCGGTCCCGTGGACCCACTCTTAAGCACCCCTCAGCGGGCGTTAAGTGAAGTTACAGACCGTGGCCCAAGCACCGCGGGGACCTGGTGGTACAAACCAGAATAGTCGCCCCTGGGACTATTCTGAACTTAGCGCGTCGGGCCCGGCTCACCGGCCGGTCCCGCGTACCCACGATTAACACTCGCGTGACTAAGCAATCAATGGGACCGATTTTGAGAATTGAAAGTGGCTTAACTTCTCTCAGGAAGCTCTGAGAAAGTTCCCCTTTCATGACTTTTCCTAAATATATGTTTCAAACCATCTCCGTTTTTTTTTTTTTTTTAAACTCATTATAAATATGAAATACATACCATGTATCCCATCCCAGCCGTTTTATTTCGGCTAAATTGATCGCTCTCCCCCTCTCTCCCCCTCCCTAGAGCACTTTACACCTCGAGACCCCCCACAGAGCGGCCCGTAGACAGCAGACTTTGCTGTGGCCATGTTGCCATGTCTGCTTATTCTAAGCGACTTTGGGCTTGTTTTTCCACGTCTTTCTATTATTATTATTATTATTATAATTATATATATAATTACATTATAATGGTAATAATTTTCTACTCCACTACAGCTCAGAGGCAAATCTTGTACTTTTACTCCACTACAATTATTTGAAAACTTTAGTTACTTTGCAGATATAAATATATTTTCATACTTGTTTAGATTAGAGCTCCATGTCCTTTCGTAATTTTTTTTTTATTAGGTGAATATTTATATAAAAAGGCCTAACCAGGGACTGGGGTTGCAAATTAGCCTCGGAGATAAACCCCACAATGGTTTGATGCCTCACTGTTTTGTCAGGGCACAACGCATGCAGTAACATTTTCATAGACCTGACTGCTCATTTCTCTCGCAAAATTTGGCAACCCAATGCTGCGCCAACAGTACTGATCTACAAGCAGAGGGCTCGTCAGCCAGCGACTGTTTTATGTTTGTAGATCAGATATTTAGCGCAGGAGTAGCAGGAATGTGCACATGTGTGGAACATAGCGATGTGTTCTCTTGTTACGCTGACAGGCAGGAGGAGAGGAGACGTTTCTGTCAGCGTGAACAGCTGATAGAATGAGAGCTTTACGCTCAGACAATAATGTGAATATTATATAATATAATATTGGTTTGTCAAGAGATATCCATGTGTTTTGGACAATGGAGATAGTCACGTAATTAGACAGTGGCTTCAGCGTTCATATAGGCTCCATGTTTCCCTCAAGAGTTTAATGTGACGCTACAGATTGCACTGTTTTATACGCTTTTTTTATAAACATTTTACAGAATCTGCAGTTACCATTACTACTAAATTACTACTTTTTAAAATGTTTCTGCCTGCAACAACAGAGTGAGTGAGCTAACTGACTGAGCAGAGTGGAGTTGAATGGCTATTTAAAAGACAATGGAACCCCCCACTGGGTGGGTGAGAAGGTGTCAGTCAGTCTGGTCCAAAGAGGTGAGACAGGAACCAATAGCAGAGCTTGATTTCTTGTCCAAATTGACCGTTTAGCAGGCTGTGTGTAGGATAATGCAACCCCAGTCATGCCAGTGTTAAGCACCCGTCGGCGGGCGATAAGTCGGGGGGGGTCCCGCGGCCTACAGACCGCAGGTACCTGGTGGTACAAGGGGTGCCGCAATAGTTATCACGCCCATTAGCAGGGTCTTGTTTCCTCGCTGAAGATTGTCTTCTTTCCTCTATGGTCTGAGCTGATTTCATTTCTCTTGGCTATGGTTTCGCTAGGTAGCTGGTAGGGACAGTGGGAATCTCGTTCGATTAACTCGGGTGCAGCCACTGCTGAGTTGCGGGACAACCGCGGCGCCGGGCACAACCCACCTAGATACGTAGCTGCTCGCAGGTTCATGTCAAGTTCCCCCGCCCCCAACCCCATCAAGGTAACTTGCCTTGTGGGTCCACAATCGGGAACTTTGGTTTACTCAACTCCTGCGTGCGCCACCTATGTTGTCTACACCCATATCAGTTACTGTCCCGGCGTGGTCACTTGGCAGTGACTGCACGCCCAACTCAGACGAGTCTGCAGCGCCCTTTAAGACAAGCATATGCTACTGGCAGGATCAACCAGGTAGGCCTCCTGGTCCGTGGAGACTGCCAAGGCCCCCCGTGAGAGGGGCGGCGGGAGCTCCCGGCGGCCAAGCTCCCCACGGCCAAGCTCCACAGGTACGTTCTAGAGCGAGTGGGCGTCCCGACCGGGAGACTTTTTCACAGGAGGGAGGCAGGGACGAGCGGGACGCCTCCTGGGCCACGGGGAGGGGACAGGGAGGTACGACGCGGAGATCCACAGACGGAGCCTCACGTCGGGCGAGGCTCCGTCGCCCTAGCTATCCTATGGCACCAGTCGGCCCTTGTCCGTAGCTTCCCCCTCTCCACCAGGGGAGAGCCAGGGCAACCTGAGGCTGCAACACTTCAGGCTGCAACCTCCAGGATCCATGGCCCTGCGAGGCACGGGGACGCCCCCGAATATGGTGCACCATGTCCGGCCATGGTCTCTAGCTACCCTATGGCACAAGTGGCCACTTTCCCCCCAATGCGAAATTTCACGCATGGGAGAGGCAGCGAGCCCTAAAGCTCCTGAGCCTTCCGGAGCTTTCTTCGGGTTTTTCGGCCACCGTTTGCACGGGCAGCCACCCAGGGGCCCGGGGGGGCGGGTACCGACACGTGCGCACCCCCGGCCCGGATCCAACGAGCCCTCCGCCGGCCCCGAGCGACCCACGGACCGGGAGGTACGGGCCGTTTTAGCCCGAAAAAGCGCAGATCGACAAGCCGAAAAAAGTTGGAATTTTAGGCCGGGGGTCCTCCAGGGGGTCCCCGGGGACCTCTGGAGCCCATGCGGACACTTAGAAAAAAAAATCGAAATTTTTCAAAGAACCATCATTTTGGGGGTCTTCGCCGCCCCGTCGCTACCCCAGGAACTGGAAGGTGCCTCTTCCTGGGCATGATCCCTAGCTATCTTATGGCACGAGTCGGCCCTTCTCCCTGGCTTCCCTCTTCCAGCAGGGGAGAGGCCAGGAGCCCTGGGCCTCCCGGCAGACTGCCGGGTTCACACTCGGTTGCTCTACCCGCTCCGGGAGCCACCGTCCCTGGGCGCGGAGGTGGGCCGGGGACTAGTGATGAGCGGGTCGGGTTTTTTCATGACCCGCCCCGCCCCGCCCCGCGACGGAACCCAAACCGCCTCAACCCGCCCCGCGAACCCATATATAAATCTATGGCTCAACCCGCCCGCGACCCGCGATGTTTTTTTAATTCTGTAAACTCATGGTTAGAAAATAATCCCCAAGTGTATTCAAACTGTTTTATTGTTATTATTCTTATTCTTATTAGGAATAAAGACAAAACAAGAGCATGTGATCATTTTAATTTTTTTTGCGTGTGAGAGCGGCTGACCCGCTCACCCACAGCCCGCATAATTGCCTCTGAAATTCTGACTCGACCCACCCGCGCCGCGGGTTGACCCGCGGGTCCCGCGGGTTACGGGTCGACCCGCTCATCACTACCGGGGACCATGGACTGGGGAGGGCGCCGCCTTGTGGACACGGCCGGTATTGCGCCCCGCGGCCACCACAGGCCTATCCAGGCTTGTGGTTCTGCTCTTTTTCCACCCTTTTTGAGCCCGGATTTCGGCTTTCGGAGCCGCGCCACGTAACCTTAAATTGTACGTGTTGAAAGCATGTTCTGGGGGTATGTATACGTGTACATTATGTCACAAGGAAAACTTGACCATGATGACCATGACCATGACTGACCATGATGCTGACCATGCTACTGACCATGATACTGACCATGATGCTGACCATGATGCTTGGGCAACATGATTGGTCAAACTTAATTGCTTTGACCTGGTCAGCTAAGACACATTAAACAATATGTATAGTTTCTCTCATCAATTCAAATTCAGACAGCTGTGAAACTGACTGATGTTAAATTATATTGATAATTTCTCATCAATTCAAATTCAAACAGCTTTGAAACCTATAGGTACCTATAACAACAGCTGCAAAGAATTACTGATCATTGCAGTGAACTATTGAACTTTTATCACAGCTAATAAAGTAAAATATTAATAATAATAATGATACATGTCTATACTAATATCGAGCTTTTGTAGATACCAAAACAACTATATTACAAAAAAATGAGTTTAAAGGTATAATACGCTATGGAAAACTTAGCCTATTATAAAAAATAAAAAAATAGAGGGGGATTTAAATGAGTACAAACAAAGTTCTGATATACAGACATGAACATTACACAGTCAAATGAATACGGGTTGGCCATATATGGCTGGGGGTCCTCCCCCAGAAACTTTTTAACACAGTAGATACTGTATTAAAAAGGGAGTTTAATACTTTTATCAGTCATAGGAAAATTATGGGTAAATTATTTTATTTTATCCATTACAACCCTAAACTTATAGAAATCGTTTTGATGACTGAAGCAAATAACCACTCCTGATATTGACATAATTCTGACATGATACTGACCACCATGATACTGACCATGATACTTACATAATACTGACATAATACTGACCATGATACTGACATGATACTGACCATGATACTGACATGATACTGACATGATACTGACCATGATACTGACAAAACATTAGAATATTACATGGGCTGATGGAACATAAGGCTGAAGGAACATAGGGCTGAGGGAACATAGGGTTGAGGGAACATAGGGCTGAGGGAACATAGGGTCTATTTTGGGATGAGGGAACATAGGGCTGAGGGAACATAGGGTCTAATTTGGGATGAGGGAACATAGGGCTGAGGGAACATAGGGATGAGGGAACATAGGGCTGAGGGAACATAGGGCTGAGGGAACATAGGGTTGAGGGAACTTGAGTACGCTCCCTTATAGTATATGTATATGAGCTGTTTGAACTTGTAAGATGTTTGAGACACCTCCTTTAGTTTCCAAATAAGGAACAAAGTGCATCCCTTATCAGTTCAACATGTGTGGGGTTGTGTTTATAGTAACTACAGTCAGCATATTGCACACACACACACACACACACACACGCACACGCACACGCACACGCACACGCACACACAATGACTTTGAATTGTCTTTATAACATGATAAAGATACGAACAAAAATTAAAATTAAATGATTAAATAGTACATTGTTTAGTGCACTAACTGTGATTGTATCATTATGACCTTTTTGTCTCCGCCAGGCCGAAGGCATGGCGAGAGAGTATGTTTTGCACCCTGTCCGTCCGTCCGTGTGTCCGTCCGTGTGTCCATCTGTCTGAACAGCTAATCTCCGGCACCGTTGGTCCACTCGCTGCGAAACTGTGCACACCCTCTCCCTAGGATGCCAATTCAGAACCTCTGCCCCAAATTTTTCACTTGGGCCTGTTATAGCGCCACCAGGAGGCCAATTTGTGCGAAACACATTTTTTTATATTACTCCTACAGATTTTAACCAAACATCACGCAAATCGGTACACAGTATCTGAGTAGTCATGTGATCAACACGGATCTGTCCGATTTTCCATATTCCATCCTGATTGGCTAAGATTGGCTTCCAAAGTTTGCAGCATTGGTTTGTTTTGAACAAAAGGCCTCAAATCATGAACGCAGCATGCGGTTTCCGTGAAATTGTGAACACACGTTCCCACTAGGCAGAGGAACGAATGCCACTTAAACATGTTCAAATCAGCCTTGTGGCGCTATAACAGCCCGATTTGCGTTTTTACCTATAACTGCACCGATCTGCGTGATACTTTGCACGCACTTTCCCTAGAGGCCAAGGAAAAACCTTTGCCATGCATTTTTCACATTTGCCTTTTAGAGCGCCACTAAATAGGAGGCTGACTTTTGTAAAACTGTTTTTTTGCTATTACTCATTCAGATTCTCGCCAAAAATCACGCAAATCGGTACACAGTATCTCTATAGCCATGTGATCAAGATGGGAGTGTGCAATATTTCATATTCCATCCTAATTGGCTAACATTGGCTTACAAAGTTTGCTGAATAGGTCTGTTTGAACAAAATGCCTCAAATCATGAACACAACGTGCGATTTCTGTGAAATTTTGCACACGCATTCCCAATAGGCCGAGGAAAAAATGCCACCCTTTTCTTATTGGCCTGTTATAGCGCCACCAGCAGGTCTAATTTAGCAAAACACATTTTTGGAACAAAATGCCTGAAATCATGAATGCAGTGTCCGATTGCCGTGCAAGGCTTAAGAAAAAATGCCGCCCCTTTTCACATTGGCTTATTATAGCGACACCAAGAGGCCATAATAACCTACCTGACCTGGCGGAGACCTGTGATCCGAGGAGCACCTTTTCTACATTTCTACATGACATTTAGTTTTTGTTTTTTTTATCCCACGATTTTGTAACCCTTATTTTTCACCCGGTGCCAATTTTGTATCATTATTACCTTGAACATTCGTCATACAAGAAAAAAGGAGAACAAAAAAATTATGAATTCATAAGGGTTTATTTGTCACTGACTTAGTACAATAACTGAAATATTGATGGGACATGTTCAGCAAAGACAGTGATAACAACAGTGCAATATAACAACTAGGTGTAATGAAGTTAAACATACCATGATGACAGGTATGGTATCTATAGCAGCAATCAGGAATACACAAGAAGTCAGAAGGCATACATATAAAAAGTTATTTGTACTAACTGGCTTCAACACCAGACACCACCACACCTGTGCTTTCTAATCATTACTTTGAAAACTACATGCACCATGTGTTAACACATTATTAAATAATGGTCTTCAAGAGACAAGAAGGTGGCCGCACACTTGACACGTTGGCTACCGCTGTGTGAGGCCACCTTCTTGTCTCTTGGAGACCACTATTTAGTTTATTCTGCCGTGGGACACCACTACAAGGACTTTGGTGTGAGTAGCATTCTCGTGCAGAGTGTTAACACACTAGTGTCCCAACATCTATAACAGCAATGTGAATATACACGTAATAGGTTCATAACAGCTCAGTAGACTTAGTAAACAACTGCTTAAAAGAACAACAATGGGTCATCATGTTGGATGTTTCTGATCCTTTCTAAAGAAGCGCTTGTCACAATGTTCACAATAATTTGTCATTGATGTGTGTGCATGACATTTTAAGCTAATTATCTGCGTAACATTCATTCCATGTTGACCAAATTAACACTTCTCTCCAGTGTGAATTCTCTGGTGTATTTTAAGGTGGGCCATTTGAGAGAATTGTTGACCACAATGGTCACACCCATATGGTTTCTCTCCAGTGTGCATTCTCTGGTGTGTTTTAAGGTTGGACATTGTAGAGAAGTGTTGACCACACTGGTCACATCCATAGGGTTTCTCTCCAGTGTGAATTCTCTGGTGGTCTTTAAGGGTGGCCATTTGAGAGAATTGTTGACCACAATGATCACACACATAGGGGTTCTCTCCAGTGTGCATTCTCTGGTGTGTTTTAAGGCTGGACATCGTAGGGAAGATTTGACCACACTGGTCACACCCATAGGGTTTCTCTCCAGTGTGCATTCTCTGGTGTGTTTTAAGGTTGGACATCGTAGATAAGTTTTTACCACACTGGTCACATCCTTAGGGTTTATCTCCGGTGTGAACTCTCTGGTGTCTTTTAAGGTGCGCCATTTGAGAGAATTGTTGACCACAATGGTCACACCCATAGGGTTTCTCTCCAGTGTGCATGCTCTGGTGTCTTTTAAGGTTGGACATCATAGAGAAGTGTTGACCACACTGGTCACATCCATAGGGTTTCTCTCCAGTGTGAACTCTCTGGTGTTTTTTAAGGGTGGCCATCATAGAGAAGTGTTGTCCACACTGGTCACACCCATAGGGTTTCTCTCCGGTGTGAATTCTCTGGTGTGTTTTAAGGGTGGCCACCGTAGTGAAGTGTTGTCCACACTGATCACATCCATAGGGTTTCTCTCCAGTGTGCATTCTCTGGTGTATTTTCAGGCTGGCCATTTGAGAGAAGTGTTGACCACACTGATCACACCCATAGGGTTTCTCTCCAGTGTGAATTCTCTGGTGTGTTTTAAGGGTGGACATCGTAGAGAAGTGTTGTACACACTGATCACATCCATAGGGTTTCTCTCCGGTGTGCATTCTCTGATGTATTTTAAGCTTGGACATGCAACTGAAGCGTTGTCCACACTGATCACAGCAGTGTCGTTTTGGTTTAGCCAATCCAGTGTGAATTCTCTGGTGCCTTTTAAGGTTGGCCATATCAGAGAAGTGTTGTTCACACTGGTCACACCCATAGGGTTTCTCTCCAGTGTGTATTCTCTGGTGTGATTTAAGATGGGCCATTTTAGTGAAGTGTTGTCCACACTGATCACATCCATAGGGTTTCTCTCCAGTGTGCATTCTCTGGTGTATTTTCAGGCTGGCCATTTGAGAGAAGTGTTGACCACACTGATCACATCCATAGGGCTTCTCTCCAGTGTGAATTCTCTGGTGTGTTTTAAGGGTGGACATCGTAGAGAAGTGTTGTACACACTGATCACATCCATAGGGTTTCTCTCCGGTGTGCATTCTCTGATGTATTTTAAGCTTGGACATGCAACTGAAGCGTTGTCCACACTGATCACAGCAGTGTCGTTTTGGTTTAGCCAAGCGTCTTTCTTCATTCAACACTGGATTGCAGAGACAAAGAAAATATGGTTGAGAGATGGGACTATATTATATCTATCTATCTATCTATCTATCTATCTATCTATCTATCTATCTATCTATCTAGTATAGAGAGAGAGAGATCAAACAAGCAACATGCCGAGACAACAAATGAGCAAACAGACATAAAGAGCAGAAATGATCTACATCATAGCTAAAGGTCAATTTTTTCAATTAAAATGAAACACAAAGTATAATATTGAGACAAGTGATGAGAACTGCTCAATTAAAAACTTGAAAAGTAAAGTGATAACACATGTGTAGAACTAAGCAGTGGAACTAAAAGTAGAAAGTAGGTAGAGAAAGTAACATACCATTTTCTTTGGGTCCCTCCTTTTCAACAGAACTGTCCCTGGTTGGGTTGAGAGAGTTCATCTTCCACTGGATTCTGGAGTCAACAGTCAGATATGATCAGAAATGATTGATATCCTGGAGGAGTTGTGGATAAATTACAACTACAAACTCTTCTTATACTAGAGAGCCTGGGGGTGTAGCCAGTAACTGCTCTGAATGATTGGACAAAGAGAACAATACAACCATCTCTCCACCAATCACAACCTAACATACTTCTACATGACCCTACATGTGCTCCGCCCCTCCCTCCTCCCCCAGACATGCTCCATCTATGCAACCTTCTAGAAACTGTTGACTTTCTGTTACAAGAGAACCAAGAGCATCCATTTGTGGATGAATGGATTTGTAATCTTCATGTAATTCAAATTGTCAATTGTCCTAATTCTTATAAGATTAATATAAAATATATGAATATGACACCCTGTATTTATAAATGAAGATTTATAAATTGCAGTATATTTAAGTGTTTCGTTGTTCTAAACCCTGGTGGTGGTGGGCTGCTTTGTGAATGTAATGTGATGAATTAAGTTAACATAAACACATTACATAAATAGTTCACCTAAAACTATCTCTGATACGAAAAGTGAAATATACATCTAATTTCACATGTTTCTGTAATGGCCATTTATCATGTCCTGCTTTCATTTACAATGAACAACTCTAGTCATGTCCGTGTGGATGAGTCTCTCTCATCCCAATCTAGATACTCAAGCAGAGACATTAAGATAGATAGGCCATTCAAGTTCCTATTTGACACCATTGCTGGAAATTCCTTCAGAACAATACAACCTGGTGTGGTGAAGGACTGCTTGCTATATTCTGTTCATAGTCTTCATTGTACATCACAGCATCTTCATTTATTTGGCAAACATCTTATGTTCTCTAGAATTACAAGGTCTTTAGAAATATCTCCCACACCCACTGCAACATTCCTTTCGTCTTGTGAATGATGCTTAGCCGTCTTTAGAAAATGACCTATATCCATGCAAATGTGGTCATTGATTACATGATGAGTCATGATGGAATAATTTGACCCCAAATAACAGACTTTTGTGGATTAACATGGTCATATTTTGTTTCCAGAAGAACATTAGGGAATGTTAAAGTTACACACGTGTATACTAACCCTATTTAGGGGAAATCAAGGAAGGGGAGCCATCTGAGAGCTTCATGCTCAAAGTTAAATAAGTTCTGTCAGTTCAGTTCATGATTTTAGCTACCTTCTCTTTTAGTCTTTAGTCTGGTCTGATTCTCTACAGAACTGTTGTTATTGTTGTTGTACAGTCTTACATTATGTGTAAGACTGTACAACTGTGTCTCTCACATAACAGATATTGCAGGTCTAAACCCTATGGTGGTGTGCTACTAGAGAATGACACATGATTGCTGAAGTTAACATACATAGTTCACCTCAAACTATCTCGGATTTGAAAAGTATCATTTAAACCACATTGAGAACCATTGAAATATATAGTCCATTGAAGTTCCTAGAAACCTCAATTTTACGTGTTATGATTGTTCCGAATTCCTTCAGAACAATACAACCTGGTGTGCTGAAGGAAGTATTGCTTGCTATAGTGTGTTTACAGTGTGTCAGTGTACATAACAGCATCTTAAGTTATTTGGCTAAATATAATCCCCAAGTGTATTCAAACTGTTTTATTGTTATTATTCTTATTCTTATTAGGAATAAAGACAAAACAAGAGCATGTGATCATTTTATTTTTTTTTGCGTGTGAGAGCGGCTGACCCGCTCACCCACAGCCCGCATAATTGCCTCTGAAATTCTGACTCGACCCACCCGCGCCGCGGGTTGACCCGCGGGTCCCGCGGGTTACGGGTCGACCCGCTCATCACTACCGGGGACCATGGACTGGGGAGGGCGCCGCCTTGTGGACACGGCCGGTATTGCGCCCCGCGGCCACCACAGGCCTATCCAGGCTTGTGGTTCTGCTCTTTTTCCACCCTTTTTGAGCCCGGATTTCGGCTTTCGGAGCCGCGCCACGTAACCTTAAATTGTACGTGTTGAAAGCATGTTCTGGGGGTATGTATACGTGTACATTATGTCACAAGGAAAACTTGACCATGATGACCATGACCATGACTGACCATGATGCTGACCATGCTACTGACCATGATACTGACCATGATGCTGACCATGATGCTTGGGCAACATGATTGGTCAAACTTAATTGCTTTGACCTGGTCAGCTAAGACACATTAAACAATATGTATAGTTTCTCTCATCAATTCAAATTCAGACAGCTGTGAAACTGACTGATGTTAAATTATATTGATAATTTCTCATCAATTCAAATTCAAACAGCTTTGAAACCTATAGGTACCTATAACAACAGCTGCAAAGAATTACTGATCATTGCAGTGAACTATTGAACTTTTATCACAGCTAATAAAGTAAAATATTAATAATAATAATGATACATGTCTATACTAATATCGAGCTTTTGTAGATACCAAAACAACTATATTACAAAAAAATGAGTTTAAAGGTATAATACGCTATGGAAAACTTAGCCTATTATAAAAAATAAAAAAATAGAGGGGGATTTAAATGAGTACAAACAAAGTTCTGATATACAGACATGAACATTACACAGTCAAATGAATACGGGTTGGCCATATATGGCTGGGGGTCCTCCCCCAGAAACTTTTTAACACAGTAGATACTGTATTAAAAAGGGAGTTTAATACTTTTATCAGTCATAGGAAAATTATGGGTAAATTATTTTATTTTATCCATTACAACCCTAAACTTATAGAAATCGTTTTGATGACTGAAGCAAATAACCACTCCTGATATTGACATAATTCTGACATGATACTGACCACCATGATACTGACCATGATACTGACATAATACTGACATAATACTGACCATGATACTGACATGATACTGACCATGATACTGACATGATACTGACATGATACTGACCATGATACTGACAAAACATTAGAATATTACATGGGCTGATGGAACATAAGGCTGAAGGAACATAGGGCTGAGGGAACATAGGGTTGAGGGAACATAGGGCTGAGGGAACATAGGGTCTATTTTGGGATGAGGGAACATAGGGCTGAGGGAACATAGGGTCTAATTTGGGATGAGGGAACATAGGGCTGAGGGAACATAGGGATGAGGGAACATAGGGCTGAGGGAACATAGGGCTGAGGGAACATAGGGTTGAGGGAACTTGAGTACGCTCCCTTATAGTATATGTATATGAGCTGTTTGAACTTGTAAGATGTTTGAGACACCTCCTTTAGTTTCCAAATAAGGAACAAAGTGCATCCCTTATCAGTTCAACATGTGTGGGGTTGTGTTTATAGTAACTACAGTCAGCATATTGCACACACACACACACACACACACACACACACACACACACACACACACACACACACGCACACGCACACGCACACGCACACACAATGACTTTGAATTGTCTTTATAACATGATAAAGATAGGAACAAAAATTAAAATTAAATGATTAAATAGTACATTGTTTAGTGCACTAACTGTGATTGTATCATTATGACCTTTTTGTCTCCGCCAGGCCGAAGGCATGGCGAGAGAGTATGTTTTGCACCCTGTCCGTCCGTCCGTGTGTCCGTCCGTGTGTCCATCTGTCTGAACAGCTAATCTCCGGCACCGTTGGTCCACTCGCTGCGAAACTGTGCACACCCTCTCCCTAGGATGCCAATTCAGAACCTCTGCCCCAAATTTTTCACTTGGGCCTGTTATAGCGCCACCAGGAGGCCAATTTGTGCGAAACACATTTTTTTATATTACTCCTACAGATTTTAACCAAACATCACGCAAATCGGTACACAGTATCTGAGTAGTCATGTGATCAACACGGATCTGTCCGATTTTCCATATTCCATCCTGATTGGCTAAGATTGGCTTCCAAAGTTTGCAGCATTGGTTTGTTTTGAACAAAAGGCCTCAAATCATGAACGCAGCATGCGGTTTCCGTGAAATTGTGAACACACGTTCCCACTAGGCAGAGGAACGAATGCCACTTAAACATGTTCAAATCAGCCTTGTGGCGCTATAACAGCCCGATTTGCGTTTTTACCTATAACTGCACCGATCTGCGTGATACTTTGCACGCACTTTCCCTAGAGGCCAAGGAAAAACCTTTGCCATGCATTTTTCACATTTGCCTTTTAGAGCGCCACTAAATAGGAGGCTGACTTTTGTAAAACTGTTTTTTTGCTATTACTCATTCAGATTCTCGCCAAAAATCACGCAAATCGGTACACAGTATCTCTATAGCCATGTGATCAAGATGGGAGTGTGCAATATTTCATATTCCATCCTAATTGGCTAACATTGGCTTACAAAGTTTGCTGAATAGGTCTGTTTGAACAAAATGCCTCAAATCATGAACACAACGTGCGATTTCTGTGAAATTTTGCACACGCATTCCCAATAGGCCGAGGAAAAAATGCCACCCTTTTCTTATTGGCCTGTTATAGCGCCACCAGCAGGTCTAATTTAGCAAAACACATTTTTGGAACAAAATGCCTGAAATCATGAATGCAGTGTCCGATTGCCGTGCAAGGCTTAAGAAAAAATGCCGCCCCTTTTCACATTGGCTTATTATAGCGACACCAAGAGGCCATAATAACCTACCTGACCTGGCGGAGACCTGTGATCCGAGGAGCACCTTTTCTACATTTCTACATGACATTTAGTTTTTGTTTTTTTTATCCCACGATTTTGTAACCCTTATTTTTCACCCGGTGCCAATTTTGTATCATTATTACCTTGAACATTCGTCATACAAGAAAAAAGGAGAACAAAAAAATTATGAATTCATAAGGGTTTATTTGTCACTGACTTAGTACAATAACTGAAATATTGATGGGACATGTTCAGCAAAGACAGTGATAACAACAGTGCAATATAACAACTAGGTGTAATGAAGTTAAACATACCATGATGACAGGTATGGTATCTATAGCAGCAATCAGGAATACACAAGAAGTCAGAAGGCATACATATAAAAAGTTATTTGTACTAACTGGCTTCAACACCAGACACCACCACACCTGTGCTTTCTAATCATTACTTTGAAAACTACATGCACCATGTGTTAACACATTATTAAATAATGGTCTTCAAGAGACAAGAAGGTGGCCGCACACTTGACACGTTGGCTACCGCTGTGTGAGGCCACCTTCTTGTCTCTTGGAGACCACTATTTAGTTTATTCTGCCGTGGGACACCACTACAAGGACTTTGGTGTGAGTAGCATTCTCGTGCAGAGTGTTAACACACTAGTGTCCCAACATCTATAACAGCAATGTGAATATACACGTAATAGGTTCATAACAGCTCAGTAGACTTAGTAAACAACTGCTTAAAAGAACAACAATGGGTCATCATGTTGGATGTTTCTGATCCTTTCTAAAGAAGCGCTTGTCACAATGTTCACAATAATTTGTCATTGATGTGTGTGCATGACATTTTAAGCTAATTATCTGCGTAACATTCATTCCATGTTGACCAAATTAACACTTCTCTCCAGTGTGAATTCTCTGGTGTATTTTAAGGTGGGCCATTTGAGAGAATTGTTGACCACAATGGTCACACCCATATGGTTTCTCTCCAGTGTGCATTCTCTGGTGTGTTTTAAGGTTGGACATTGTAGAGAAGTGTTGACCACACTGGTCACATCCATAGGGTTTCTCTCCAGTGTGAATTCTCTGGTGGTCTTTAAGGGTGGCCATTTGAGAGAATTGTTGACCACAATGATCACACACATAGGGGTTCTCTCCAGTGTGCATTCTCTGGTGTGTTCTAAGGCTGGACATCGTAGGGAAGATTTGACCACACTGGTCACACCCATATGGTTTCTCTCCAGTGTGCATTCTCTGGTGTGTTTTAAGGTTGGACATCGTAGATAAGTTTTTACCACACTGGTCACATCCTTAGGGTTTATCTCCGGTGTGAACTCTCTGGTGTCTTTTAAGGTGCGCCATTTGAGAGAATTGTTGACCACAATGGTCACACCCATAGGGTTTCTCTCCAGTGTGCATGCTCTGGTGTCTTTTAAGGTTGGACATCATAGAGAAGTGTTGACCACACTGGTCACATCCATAGGGTTTCTCTCCAGTGTGAACTCTCTGGTGTTTTTTAAGGGTGGCCATCATAGAGAAGTGTTGTCCACACTGGTCACACCCATAGGGTTTCTCTCCGGTGTGAATTCTCTGGTGTGTTTTAAGGGTGGCCACCGTAGTGAAGTGTTGTCCACACTGATCACATCCATAGGGTTTCTCTCCAGTGTGCATTCTCTGGTGTATTTTCAGGCTGGCCATTTGAGAGAAGTGTTGACCACACTGATCACATCCATAGGGTTTCTCTCCGGTGTGCATTCTCTGATGTATTTTAAGCTTGGACATGCAACTGAAGCGTTGTCCACACTGATCACAGCAGTGTCGTTTTGGTTTAGCCAATCCAGTGTGAATTCTCTGGTGTCTTTTAAGGTTGGCCATATCAGAGAAGTGTTGTTCACACTGGTCACACCCATAGGGTTTCTCTCCAGTGTGTATTCTCTGGTGTGATTTAAGATGGGCCATTTTAGTGAAGTGTTGTCCACACTGATCACATCCATAGGGTTTCTCTCCAGTGTGCATTCTCTGGTGTATTTTCAGGCTGGCCATTTGAGAGAAGTGTTGACCACACTGATCACATCCATAGGGCTTCTCTCCAGTGTGAATTCTCTGGTGTGTTTTAAGGGTGGACATCGTAGAGAAGTGTTGTACACACTGATCACATCCATAGGGTTTCTCTCCGGTGTTCATTCTCTGATGTATTTTAAGCTTGGACATGCAACTGAAGCGTTGTCCACACTGATCACAGCAGTGTCGTTTTGGTTTAGCCAAGCGTCTTTCTTCATTCAACACTGGATTGCAGAGACAAAGAAAATATGGTTGAGAGATGGGACTATATTATATCTATCTATCTATCTATCTATCTATCTATCTATCTATCTATCTATCTATCTATCTATCTATCTATCTATCTATCTATCTATCTATCTATCTATCTAGTATAGAGAGAGAGAGATCAAACAAGCAACATGCCGAGACAACAAATGAGCAAACAGACATAAAGAGCAGAAATGATCTACATCATAGCTAAAGGTCAATTTTTTCAATTAAAATGAAACACAAAGTATAATATTGAGACAAGTGATGAGAACTGCTCAATTAAAAACTTGAAAAGTAAAGTGATAACACATGTGTAGAACTAAGCAGTGGAACTAAAAGTAGAAAGTAGGTAGAGAAAGTAACATACCATTTTCTTTGGGTCCCTCCTTTTCAACAGAACTGTCCCTGGTTGGGTTGAGAGAGTTCATCTTCCACTGGATTCTGGAGTCAACAGTCAGATATGATCAGAAATGATTGATATCCTGGAGGAGTTGTGGATAAATTACAACTACAAACTCTTCTTATACTAGAGAGCCTGGGGGTGTAGCCAGTAACTGCTCTGAATGATTGGACAAAGAGAACAATACAACCATCTCTCCACCAATCACAACCTAACATACTTCTACATGACCCTACATGTGCTCCGCCCCTCCCTCCTCCCCCAGACATGCTCCATCTATGCAACCTTCTAGAAACTGTTGACTTTCTGTTACAAGAGAACCAAGAGCATCCATTTGTGGATGAATGGATTTGTAATCTTCATGTAATTCAAATTGTCAATTGTCCTAATTCTTATAAGATTAATATAAAATATATGAATATGACACCCTGTATTTATAAATGAAGATTTATAAATTGCAGTATATTTAAGTGTTTCGTTGTTCTAAACCCTGGTGGTGGTGGGCTGCTTTGTGAATGTAATGTGATGAATTAAGTTAACATAAACACATTACATAAATAGTTCACCTAAAACTATCTCTGATACGAAAAGTGAAATATACATCTAATTTCACATGTTTCTGTAATGGCCATTTATCATGTCCTGCTTTCATTTACAATGAACAACTCTAGTCATGTCCGTGTGGATGAGTCTCTCTCATCCCAATCTAGATACTCAAGCAGAGACATTAAGATAGATAGGCCATTCAAGTTCCTATTTGACACCATTGCTGGAAATTCCTTCAGAACAATACAACCTGGTGTGGTGAAGGACTGCTTGCTATATTCTGTTCATAGTCTTCATTGTACATCACAGCATCTTCATTTATTTGGCAAACATCTTATGTTCTCTAGAATTACAAGGTCTTTAGAAATATCTCCCACACCCACTGCAACATTCCTTTCGTCTTGTGAATGATGCTTAGCCGTCTTTAGAAAATGACCTATATCCATGCAAATGTGGTCATTGATTACATGATGAGTCATGATGGAATAATTTGACCCCAAATAACAGACTTTTGTGGATTAACATGGTCATATTTTGTTTCCAGAAGAACATTAGGGAATGTTAAAGTTACACACGTGTATACTAACCCTATTTAGGGGAAATCAAGGAAGGGGAGCCATCTGAGAGCTTCATGCTCAAAGTTAAATAAGTTCTGTCAGTTCAGTTCATGATTTTAGCTACCTTCTCTTTTAGTCTTTAGTCTGGTCTGATTCTCTACAGAACTGTTGTTATTGTTGTTGTACAGTCTTACATTATGTGTAAGACTGTACAACTGTGTCTCTCACATAACAGATATTGCAGGTCTAAACCCTATGGTGGTGTGCTACTAGAGAATGACACATGATTGCTGAAGTTAACATACATAGTTCACCTCAAACTATCTCGGATTTGAAAAGTATCATTTAAACCACATTGAGAACCATTGAAATATATAGTCCATTGAAGTTCCTAGAAACCTCAATTTTACGTGTTATGATTGTTCCGAATTCCTTCAGAACAATACAACCTGGTGTGCTGAAGGAAGTATTGCTTGCTATAGTGTGTTTACAGTGTGTCAGTGTACATAACAGCATCTTAAGTTATTTGGCTAAATATATTATGTTCTATATAAGTACAAGGTGTGTTATTGCTTCTTTAACATGTGATTACATTAAATTGCCAGAAATATAGTAAACCAACACATTGCAAACTGCATCTTGACTTTAAATGTTTACAAACAAGTCAAAAGACACATAAATAGTCCATTGTGAGTGTATATGGGGTCCACTGCTATGGTTTAGAAGTAGTCACAGCATAGTAGTAGTATTAATAGTAGTAATAATTCAATTCAATACATATAGCTTATACATATAACTCTAGTTACAAATAATTTAACAATCATTTAGAAATGTATACAGGTGGCTTATTCACGAACAATTTACTACTTACTAATACCTTATAAATACTTTTTTAACCATGGTTATAAATGATTTATTATCATTTACGGATTAAACAAAGAGTTTGTTCATGATTCATTAATTGTCTACAAACTGCTTATAAATGTTTTATAACGGGTCATTGTTATGAAGTGCAACAGTTGTTTTTATATTAACCCCTTGTATCCCAGCATCCATATTCTGGGCAGAATAATTAGATTTGGTGTAGACATAACAAATAAGTACAGAGACAACTCAGGTCCAGATTTCTAAGTCTGGAGGGTTTATTATAGGGTATATATATGAATGGTCTTTATAACTGGAGGCACCGCTAGACACCCACTTACTGTGATTGTATCATTATTACCTTGAACATTCGTCATACAAGAAAAAAGGAGAACGGAAAAAAAAAGAATCAATCAAGAAGGGTTTATTTGTCACTCACTTAGTACAATGACTGAAATATTGATGGGACATGTTCAGCAAAGACAGTGATAACACAACAATGCAATATAACAACTAGGTGTAATGAAGTTAAACATACCATGATGACAGGTATGGTATAGGAGCAATCAGGAATATACAAGAAGTCAGAAGGCATACATATAAAAAGCAATTCGTTCTAACTGGCTTCAACACCAGACACCACCTTACCTGTGCTTTCTAATCATTACTTTGAAAACTACATGCACCACGTGTGTGTGTTAACACATTATTAAATAATGGTCTTCAAGAGACAAGAAGATGGCCGCACACTTGGCACTTTGGCTACCACTGTGTGCGGCCACCTTCTTGTCTCTTGAAGATCACTATTCTGTCTATTCTAACGTGGGACACCACTACAAGGACATTTGTTTTGAGTAGCATTCTCATGCAGAGTGTTAACACACTAGTGTCCCAACATCTATAACGGCAATGTGAATATACACGTAATAGGTTCATAACAGCTCAGCTGACTTAGTAAAAAACTGCATGAAAGAACAACAATGGGTCATCGTGTTGGATGTTTCTGATCCTTTCTAAAGAAGCGCTTGTCACAATGTTCACAATAATGTGTCATTGATGTGTGTGCATGACATTTTAAGCTGCTTATCTGCGTAACATTCATTCCATGTTGACCAAATTAAGACTTCTCTCCAGTGTGAATTCTCTGGTGTCTTTTAAGGTGGGCCATTTGAGAAAATTGTTGACCACAATGGTCACACCCATAGGGTTTCTCTCCAGTGTGCATTCTCTGGTGTCTTTTAAGGTTGGACATCATAGAGAAGTGTTGACCACACTGGTCACATCCATAGGGTTTCTCTCCAGTGTGAACTCTCTGGTGTTTTTTAAGGGTGGCCATCTTAGAGAAGTGTTGTCCACAATGGTCACACCCATAGGGTTTCTCTCCGGTGTGAATTCTCTGGTGTGTTTTAAGGGTGGCCATCGTAGAGAAGTGTTGACCACACTGGTCACACCCATAGGGTTTCTCTCCGGTGTGAATTCTCTGGTGTGTTTTAAGGGTGGCCATCGTAGAGAAGTGTTGACCACACTGGTCACATCCATAGGGTTTCTCTCCAGTGTGAACTCTCTGGTGTTTTTTAAGGGTGGCCATCGTAGAGAAGTGTTGTCCACAATGGTCACACCCATAGGGTTTCTCTCCAGTGTGCATTCTCTGGTGTGGTTTAAGGTGGGCCATTTGAGAGAATTGTTGACCACACTGGTCACATCCATAGGGTTTCTCTCCAGTGTGCATTCTCTGGTGTCTTTTAAGGGTGGACATCTTGGAGAAGTGTTTTCCACACTGGTCACATCCATAGTGTTTCTCTCCGGTGGGAATTATCTGGTGTGTTTTAAGGGTGGACATCTTAGAGAAGTGGTGTCCACACTGGTCACATCCATAGGGTTTCTCTCCGGTGTGAATTCTCTGATGTATTTTAAGCTTGGACATGCAACTGAAGCGTTGTCCACATTGATCACAGCAGTGTTGTTTTGGTTTAGCCAAGCTTCTCTGTTCTTTCACTGCTGGTAGCACAGGGAAGCCAGACTGATGATTAAACACTGGATTGCAGAAAGACAAAGGGAATATGGTTGAGAGATGGGAATATAATATATATATATATGGAGAGAGAGCTCAAACAAGCAACGTGCTGAGACAACAAGTGGGCAGACCGACATAAAGAGCAGAAATAAAGCTACAGGTCCTTTTTTTCAATTAAAATGAAACACAAAGTATATATTGAGACAAGTGATGAGAACTGCTCAATTAAAAACTTGAAAGGTAAAGTGATAACACATGTGTACGACTAAGCAGTGTAACTAAAACTAGAAAGTAGGTAGAGAAAGTAACATACCATTTTCTTTGGGTCCCTCCTGTTCAGCAGAACTGTCCCTGGTTGGGTTGAGAGAGTTCATCTTCCACTGAATTCTGGAGTCCACAGTCAGATATGATCAGAAATGATTGATATCCTGGAGGAGTTTTGGATAAATTACAACTACAAACTCTTCTTATACTAGAGAGCCTGGGGTGGAGCCAGTAACTGCTCTGAATGATTGGACAAAGAGAACAATACAACCATCTCTCCACCAATCACAACCTAACATACTTCTACATGACCCTACATATGCTCCGCCCCTCCCTCCTCCCCCAGACATGCTCCATCTGTGCAACCTTCTAGAAACTGTTGACTTTCTGTTACAAGAGAACCAAGAGCATCCATTTGTGGATGAATGGATTTGTAATCTTCATGTAATTCAAATTGTCAATTGTCCTAATTCTTATAAGATTAATATAAAATATATGAATATGACACCCTGTATTTATAAATGAAGATTTATAAATTGCAGTATATTTAAGTGTTTTGTTGTTCTAAACCCTGGTGGTGGTGGGCTGCTTTGTGAATGTAATGTGATGAATTAAGTTAACATAAACACATTACATAAATAGTTCACCTAAAACTATCTCTGATACGAAAAGTGAAATATACATCTAATTTCACATGTTTCTGTAATGGCCATTTATCATGTCCTGCTTTCATTTACAATGAACAACTCTAGTCATGTCCGTGTGGATGAGTCTCTCTCATCTCAATCTAGATACTCAAGCAGAGACATTAAGATAGATAGGCCATTCAAGTTCCTATTTGACACCATTGCTGGAAATTCCTTCAGAACGATACAACCTGGTGTGGTGAAGGAATAACTGCTTTCTATATTCTGTTCATAGTCTTCATTGTACATCACAGCATCTTCATTTATTTGGCAAACATCTTATGTTCTCTAGAATTACAAGGTCTTTAGAAATATCTCCCACACCCACTTCACACCTGCACTGCAACATTCGTTTCGTCTTGTGAATGATGCTTAGTCGTCTTTAGAAAATGACCTATATCCATGCAAATGTGGTCATTGATTACATGATGAGTCATGATGGAATAATTTGACCCCAAATAACAGACTTTTGTGGATTAACATGGTCATATTTTGTTTCCAGAAGAACATTAGGGAATGTTAAAGTTACACACGTGTATACTAACCCTATTTAGGGGAAATCAAGGAAGGGGAGCCATCTGAGAGCTTCATGCTCAAAGTTAAATAAGTTCTGTCAGTTCAGTTCATGATTTTAGCTACCTTCTCTTTTAGTCTTTAGTCTGGTCTGATTCTCTACAGAACTGTTGTTATTGTTGTTGTACAGTCTTACATTATGTGTAAGACTGTACAACTGTGTCTCTCACATAACAGACATTGCAGGTCTAAACCCTAGTGGTGGTGTGCTACTAGAGAATGACACATGATTGCTGAAGTTAACATACATAGTTCACCTCAAACTATCTCGGATTTGAAAAGTATCATTTAAACCACATTGAGAACCATTGAAATATATAGTCCATTGAAGTTCCTAGAAGCCTCAATTTTACGTGTTATGATTGTTCCGAATTCCTTCAGAACAATACAACCTGGTGTGCTGAAGGAAGTATTGCTTGCTATATTGTGTTTATAGTGTGTCAGTGTACATAACAGCATCTTAAGTTATTTGGCTAACAATATTATGTTCTATATAAGTACAAGGTGTGTTATTGAGAACCATTGAAATATATAGTCCATTGAAGTTCCTAGAAGCCTCAATTTTACGTGTTATGATTGTTCCGAATTCCTTCAGAACAATACAACCTGGTGTGCTGAAGGAAGTATTGCTTGCTATATTGTGTTTATAGTGTGTCAGTGTACATAACAGCATCTTAAGTTATTTGGCTAAATATATTATGTTCTATATAAGTACAAGGTGTGTTATTGCTTCTTTAACATGTGATTACATTAAATTGCCAGAAATATAGTAAACCAACACATTGCAAACTGCATCTTGACTTGAAGTGTTTACAAACAAGTCAAAAGACACATAAATAGTCCATTGTGAGTGTATATGGGGTCCACTGCTATGGTTTAGAAGTAGTCACAGCATAGTAGTAGTATTAATAGTAGTAATAATTCAATTCAATACATATAGCTTATACATATAACTCTAGTTACAAATAATTTAACAATCATTTAGAAATGTATACAGGTGGCTTATTCACGAACAATTTACTACTTACTAATACCTTATAAATACTTTTTTAACCATGGTTATAAATGATTTATTATCATTTACGGATTAAACAAAGAGTTTGTTCATGATTCATTAATTGTCTACAAACTGCTTATAAATGTTTTATAATGGGTAATTGTTATGAAGTGCTACAGTTGTTTTTATATTAACCCCTTGTATCCCAGCATCCATATTCTGGGCAGAATAATTAGATTTGGTGTAGACATAACAAATAAGTACAGAGACAACTCAGATCCAGATTTCTAAGTCTGGAGGGTTTATTATAGGGTATATATATGAATGGTCTTTATAACTGGAGGCACCGCTAGACACCCACTTACTGTGATTGTATCATTATTACCTTGAACATTCGTCATACAAGAAAAAAGGAGAACGGAGAAAAAAATAGAATCAATCAAGAAGGGTTTATTTGTCACTCACTTAGTACAATGACTGAAATATTGATGGGACATGTTCAGCAAAGACAGTGATAACACAACAATGCAATATAACAACTAGGTGTAATGAAGTTAAACATACCATGATGACAGGTATGGTATAGGAGCAATCAGGAATATACAAGAAGTCAGAAGGCATACATATAAAAAGCAATTAGTTCTAACTGGCTTCAACACCACCTTACCTGTGCTTTCTAATCTTTACTTTGAAAACTACATGCACCACGTGTGTGTTAACACATTATTAAATAATGGTCTTCAAGAGACAAGAAGGTGGCCGCACACTTGGCTACCACTGTGTGCGCTCACCTTCTTGTCTCTTGAAGATCACTATTTTGTCTATTCTAACGTGGGACACCACTACAAGGACTTTGGTGTGAGTAGCATTCTCGTGCAGAGTGTTAACACACTAGAGTCCCAACATCTATAACAGCAATGTGAATATACACGTAATAGGTTCATAACAGCTCAGCAGACTTAGTAAACAACTGCTTAAAAGAACAACAATGGGTCATCATGTTGGATGTTTCTGATCCTTTCTAAAGAAGCGCTTGTCACAATGTTCACAATAATTTGTCATTGATGTGTGTGCATGACATTTTAAGCTAATTATCTGCGTAACATTCATTCCATGTTGACCAAATTAAGACTTCTCTCCAGTGTGAATTCTCTGGTGTCTTTTAAGGTGGGCCATTTGAGAGAATTGTTGACCACAATGGTCACACCCATATGGTTTCTCTCCAGTGTGCATTCTCTGGTGTGTTTTAAGGTTGGACATTGTAGAGAAGTGTTGACCACACTGGTCACATCCATAGGGTTTCTCTCCAGTGTGAATTCTCTGGTGGTCTTTAAGGGTGGCCATCTCAGAGAAGTGTTGTCCACACTGATCACATCCATAGGGTTTCTCTCCAGTGTGCATTCTCTGGTGTCTTTTAAGGTGGGCCATTTGAGAGAATTGTTGACCACAATGATCACACACATAAGGGGTTCTCTCCAGTGTGCATTCTCTGGTGTGTTTTAAGGCTGGACATCGTAGAGAAGATTTGACCACACTGGTCACACCCATATGGTTTCTCTCCAGTGTGCATTCTCTGGTGTGTTTTAAGGTTGAACATCGTAGATAAGTTTTTACCACACTGGTCACATCCATAGGGTTTCTCTCCGGTGTGAACTCTCTGGTGTCTTTTAAGGTGGGCCATTTGAGAGAATTGTTGACCACAATGGTCACACCCATAGGGTTTCTCTCCAGTGTGCATGCTCTGGTGTCTTTTAAGGTTGGACATCATAGAGAAGTGTTGACCACACTGGTCACATCCATAGGGTTTCTCTCCAGTGTGAACTCTCTGGTGTTTTTTAAGGGTGGCCACCATAGAGAAGTATTGTCCACACTGGTCACACCCATAGGGTTTCTCTCCGGTGTGAATTCTCTGGTGTGTTTTAAGGGTGGGCACCGTAGAGAAGTGTTGTCCACACTGGTCACACCCATAGGGTTTCTCTCCAGTGTGAACTCTCTGGTGTTTTTTAAGGGTGGCCATCGTAGAGAAGTGTTGTCCACACTGGTCACACCCATAGGGTTTCTCTCCAGTGTGCATTCTCTGGTGTGTTTTAAGGTGGGCCATTTGAGAGAATTGTTGACCACACTGGCCACATCCATAGGGTTTCTCTCCAGTGTGCATTCTCTGGTGTGTTTTAAGGGTGGACATCTTGGAGAAGTGTTGTCCACACTGGTCACATCCATAGGGTTTCTCTCCGGTGTGAATTCTCTGGTGTGTTTTAAGGGTGGACATCTTAGCGAAGTGGTGTCCACACTGGTCACATCCATAGGGTTTATCTCCGGTGTGAATTCTCTGATGCATTTTAAGCTTGGACATGCAACTGAAGCGTTGTCCACATTGATCACAGCAGTGTTGTTTTGGTTTAGCCAAGCTTCTCTGTTTTTTCACTGCTGGTAGCACAGGGAAGCCAGACTGATGATTCAACACTGGATTGCAGAAAGAAAAAGGAAATATGGTTGAGAGATGTGAATATATATATATATATATATATATATATATATATATATATATATATATATATATATATATATATATATATATATATAACAAGCAACATGCTGAGACAACAAATGAGCAATGAGACATAAAGAGCAGAAATTATCTACATCAAAGCTACATGTCTTCTTTTTCAATTAAAATGAGACTCAAAGTATAATATTGAGACAAGTGATGAGAACTGTTCAATTAAAAACTTGAAAGGTAAAGTGATAAAACATTTGTACGACTAAGCAGTGAAACTAAAAGTAGAAAGTAGGTAGAGACAGACAAAATTAGAAAGTAACATACCATTTTCTTTGGGTCCCTCCTGTTCAGCAGAACTGTCCCTGGTTGATTTGAGAGAGTTCATCTTCCACTGGATTCTGGAGTCCACAGTCAGATCTGATCAGAAATTATATCCTGGAGGAGTTGTGGATAAATTACAACTGCAAACTATTCTTATACTAGAGAGCCTGGGGTGGAGCCAGTAACTGATCTGAATGATTGGACATAGAGAACAATACAACCATCTCTCCACCAATCACAACCTACCATACTTCTACATGACCCTACATGTGCTCCGCCCCTCCCTCCTCCCCCAGACATGCTCCATCCATGCAACCTTCTAGAAACTGTTGACTTTCTGTTACAAGAGAACCAAGAGCATCCATTTGTGGATGAATGGATTTGTAATCTTCATGTAATTCAAATATATCTTAATTCTTTTAAGATTGATATAAAATATATGAATATAACACCCTGTATTTATAAATGAAGATGTATAAATTGAAGTATATTTAAGTGTTTTGTTGTTCTAAACCCTGGTGGTGGTGGTGGGCTGCTTTGTGAATGTGATGAATTAAGTTAACATAAACACATTACATAAATAGTTCACCTCAAACTATCTCTGATATGAAAAGTGAAATATACATCTAATTTCACCTTTTTCTGTAATGGTCATCACTGCTAGCCATTTATCATGTCCTGCTTTCATTTACAATGAACAACTCTAGTCATGTCCGTGTGGATGAGTCTCTCTCATCTCAATCTAGCTACTCAAGCAGAGCCATTAAGATAGATAGGCCATTCAAGTTCTTATTTTATACCATTGCTGCAAATTCCTTCAGAACAATACAACCTGGTGTGGTGAAGGAATAACTGCTTGATATATTCTGTTCATAGTCTTCATTGTACATCATAGCATCTTCATTTATTTGGCAAACATCTTATGTTCTCTAGAATTACAAGGTCTTTAGAAATATCTCCCACACCCACTTCACACCTGCACTGCAACATTCCTTTTGTCTTGTGAATGATGCTTAGCCGTCTTTAGAAAATGACCTATATCCATGCAAATGTTATCATTGATTACATGATGAGTCATGATGGAATAATTTGACCCCAAATAACAGACTTTTGTGGATTAACATGGTCATATTTTGTTTCCAGAAGAACATTAGGGAATGTTAAAGTTACACACGTGTATACTAACCCTATTTAGGGGAAATCAAGGAAGGGGAGCCATCTGAGAGCTTCGTGCTCAAAGTATTTCACTTTGAGTTCTGTCAGTTCTGTCAAAAATCTGTCATTTTGACAATGTATTTCACATGATTATAGCTACCTTCTCTTTTAGTCTTTAGTCTGGTCTGATTCTCTACAGAACTATTGTTATTGTTGTACAGTCTTACATTATGTGTAAGACTGTACAACTGTGTCTCTCACATAATAGACATTGCATGTCTAAACCCTAGTGGTGGTGTGCTACTAGAGAAATTAGGATTTCTGTCCAGTATGAATTCTCTGGTGTCTTTTAAGGCTGGACATCACAGAGAAGTGTTGACCACACTGATCACATCCATAGGGTTTCTCTCCAGTGTGTATTCTCTGGTGTGATTTAAGATTGGCCATTTTAGTGAAGTGTTGACCACACTGATCACATCCATAGGGTTTCTCTCCAGTGTGTATTCTCTGGTGTGATGTAAGGTTGGCCATCTCAGAGAAGTGTTGACCACACTGATCACATCCATAGGGTTTCTCTCCAGTGTGCATTCTCTGGTGTCTTTTAAGGTGGGCCATTTGAGAGAATTGTTGACCACACTGGTCACACCCATAGGGTTTCTCTCCAGTGTGCATTCTCTGGTGTGTTTTAAGGGTGAACATCATAGAGAAGTTTTGACCACACTGGTCACACCCATAGGGTTTCTCTCCAGTGTGAATTCTCTGGTGTCTTTTAAGGCTGGACATCACAGAGAAGTGTTGACCACACTGGTCACATCCATAGGGTTTCTCTCCAGTGTGAATTCTCTGGTGTTTTTTAAGGGGGGACATCCTAGAGAAATATTGACCACACTGGTCACATCCATAGGGTTTCTCTCCAGTGTGAATTCTCTGGTGTATTTTCAGCTTGGACATTATAGAGAAGCGATGTCCACACTGATCACATCCATAGGGTTTCTCTCCAGTGTGAATTCTCTGGTGTCTTTTAAGGCTGGACATCACAGAGAATTGTTGACCACACTGATCACATCCATAGGGCTTCTCTCTAGTGTGAATTCTCTGATGTAGTTTAAGGGTGGACATTTGAGAGAATTGTTGTCCACACTGATCACATCCATATGGTTTTTCTCCGGTGTGAATTCTCTGATGTAGTTTAAGCTTGGACATGCAACTGAAGCGTTGTCCACACTGATCACAGCAGTGTAATTTTGGTTTAGCGAATCTTCTTTGTTCATTCACTGCTGGTAGCACAGGGAAGCCAGACTGGTGATTGAACACTGGATTGCAGAAAGACAAAGGAAATATGGTTGAGAGATGGGAATATATATATATATATATAACAAGCAACATTTTCCAAAGACACCAAATGAGCAAACAGACGTAAAGAGCAGAAATGAAGCTACTTGGTCCTTTTTTTCCAATTAAAATGAAAATCAAAGTATAATATTGAGACAAGTGATGAGAACTGCTCAATTAAAAACTTGAAAAGTGCTAACACATTTGTACGACTAAGCAGTGAAACTAAAAGTAGAAAGTAGGTAGAGAAAGTAACATACCATTTTCTTTGGGTCCCTCCTCTTCAGCAGAACTGTCCCTGGTTGGGTTGAGAGAGTTCATCTTCAACTGAATTCTGGAGTCCACAGTCAGATATGATCAGAAATGATTGATATCCTGGAGGAGTTGTGGATAAATTACAACTACAAACTCTTCTTATACTAGAGAGCCTGGGGTGGAGCCAGTAACTGCTTTTAATGATTGGACAAAGAGAACAATACAACCATCTCTCCACCAATCACAACCTACCATACTTCTACATGACCCTACATGTGCTCCGCCCCTCCCCCCTCCCCCAGACATGCTCCATCCATGCAACCTTCGAGAAACTGTTGACTTTCTGTTAAGAGAACCAAGAGCATCCATTTGTGGATGAATGGATTTGTAATCTTCATGCAATGCAAATTGTCAATTGTCCTAATTCTTATAAGATTAATACAAAATATATGAATATGACACCCTGTATTTATAAATGAAAATTTATAAATTGAAGTATATTTAAGTGTTTTGTTGTTCTAAACCCTGGTGGTGGTGGGCTGCTTTGTGAATGTAATGTGATGAATTACGTTAACATAAACCCATTACATAAATAGTTCACATAAAACTATCTCTGATACGAAAAGTGAAATATACATCTAATTTCACATGTTTCTGTAATGGCCATTTATCATGTCCTGCTTTCATTTACAATGAACAACTCTAGTAATGTCCGTGTGGATGAGTCTCTCTCATCTCAATCTAGATACTCAAGCAGAGCCATTAAGATAGATAGGCCATTCAAGTTCCTATTTGACACCATTGCTGCAAATTCCTTCAGAACAATACAACCTGGTGTGGTGAAGGAATAACTGCTTGCTATATCCTGTTCATAGTCTTCATTGTACATCACAGCATCTTCATTTATTTGGCAAACATCTTATGTTCTCTAGAATACAAGGTCTTTAGAAATATCTCCCACACCCACTTCACATCTGCACTGCAACATTCCTTTTGTCTTGTGAATGATGCTTAGCCGTCTTTAGAAAATGACCTATGTCCATGCAAATGTGGTCATTGATTACATGATGAGTCATGATGGAATAATTTGACCCCAAATAACAGACTTTTGTGGATTAACATGGTCATATTTTGTTTCCAGAAGAACATTAGGGAATGTTAAAGTTACACACGTGTATACTAACCCTATTTAGGGGAAATCAAGGAAGGGGAGCCATCTGAGTGCTTCATGCTCAAAGTTAAATAAGTTCTGTCAGTTCAGTTCATGATTTTAGCTACCTTCTCTTTTAGTCTTTAGTCTGGTCTGATTCTCTACAGAACTGTTGTTATTGTTGTTGTACAGTCTTACATTATGTGTAAGACTGTACAACTGTGTCTCTCACATAACAGACATTGCAGGTCTAAACCCTAGTGGTGGTGTGCTACTAGAGAATGACACATGATTGCTGAAGTTAACATACATAGTTCACCTCAAACTATCTCGGATTTGAAAAGTATCATTTAAACCACATTGAGAACCATTGAAATATATTGTCCATTGAAGTTCCTAGAAGCCTCAATTTTACATGTTATGATTGTTCCGAATTCCTTCAGAACAATACAACCTGGTGTGCTGAAGGAAGTATTGCTTGCTATATTGTGTTTATAGTGTGTCAGTGTACATAACAGCATCTTAAGTTATTTGGCTAAATATATTATGTTCTATATAAGTACAAGGTGTGTTATTGCTTCTTTAACATGTGATTACATTAAATTGCCAGAAATATAGTAAACCAACACATTGCAAACTGCATCTTGACTTTAAATGTTTACAAACAAGTCAAAAGACACATACATAGTCCATTGTGAGTGTATATGGGGTCCACTGCTATGGTTTAGAAGTAGTCACAGCATAGTAGTAGTATTAATAGTAGTAATAATTCAATTCAATACATATAGCTTATACATATAACTCTAGTTACAAATAATGTAACAATCATTTAGAAATGTATACAGGTGGCTTATTCACGAACAATTTACTACTTACTAATACCTTATAAATACTTTTTTAACCATGGTTATAAATGATTTATTATCATTTACGGATTAAACAAAGAGTTTGTTCATGATTCATTAATTGTCTACAAACTGCTTATAAATGTTTTATAATGGGTAATTGTTATGAAGTGCTACAGTTGTTTTTATATTAACCCCTTGTATCCCAGCATCCATATTCTGGGCAGAATAATTAGATTTGGTGTAAACAGAACAAATAAGTACAGAGACAACTCAGGTCCAGATTTCTAAGTCTGGAGGGTTTATTATAGGGTATATATATGAATGGTCTTTATAACTGGAGGCACCGCTAGACACCCACTTACTGTGATTGTATCATTATTACCTTGAACATTCGTCATACAAGAAAAAAGGAGAACAAAAAAAAAAAGAATCAATCAAGAAGGGTTTATTTGTCACTCACTTAGTACAATGACTGAAATATTGATGGGATATGTTCAGCAAAGACAGTGATAACACAACAATGCAATATAACAACTAGGTGTAATGAAGTTAAACATACCATGATGACAGGTATGGTATAGGAGCAATCAGGAATATACAAGAAGTCAGAAGGCATACATATAAAAAGCAATTTGTTCTAACTGGCTTCAACACCAGACACCACCTTACCTGTGCTTTCTAATCTTTACTTTGAAAACTACATGCACCACGTGTGTGTTAACACATTATTAAATAATGGTCTTCAAGAGACAAGAAGGTGGCCGCACACTTGGCACTTTGGCTACCACTGTGTGCGCTCACCTTCTTGTCTCTTGAAGATCACTATTTTGTCTATTCTAACGTGGGACACCACTACAAGGACTTTGGTGTGAGTAGCATTCTCGTGCAGAGTGTTAACACACTAGAGTCCCAACATCTATAACAGCAATGTGAATATACACGTAATAGGTTCATAACAGCTCAGCAGACTTAGTAAACAACTGCTTAAAAGAACAACAATGGGTCATCATGTTGGATGTTTCTGATCCTTTCTAAAGAAGCGCTTGTCACAATGTTCACAATAATTTGTCATTGATGTGTGTGCATGACATTTTAAGCTAATTATCTGCGTAACATTCATTCCATGTTGACCAAATTAAGACTTCTCTCCAGTGTGAATTCTCTGGTGTCTTTTAAGGTGGGCCATTTGAGAGAATTGTTGACCACAATGGTCACACCCATATGGTTTCTCTCCAGTGTGCATTCTCTGGTGTGTTTTAAGGTTGGACATTGTAGAGAAGTGTAGTCCACACTGATCACATCCATAGGGTTTCTCTCCAGTGTGCATTCTCTGGTGTCTTTTAAGGTGGGCCATTTGAGAGAATTGTTGACCACAATGATCACACACATAAGGGGTTCTCTCCAGTGTGCATTCTCTGGTGTGTTTTAAGGCTGGACATCGTAGAGAAGATTTGACCACACTGGTCACACCCATATGGTTTCTCTCCAGTGTGCATTCTCTGGTGTGTTTTAAGGTTGAACATCGTAGATAAGTTTTTACCACACTGGTCACATCCATAGGGTTTCTCTCCGGTGTGAACTCTCTGGTGTCTTTTAAGGTGGGCCATTTGAGAGAATTGTTGACCACAATGGTCACACCCATAGGGTTTCTCTCCAGTGTGCATGCTCTGGTGTCTTTTAAGGTTGGACATCATAGAGAAGTGTTGACCACACTGGTCACATCCATAGGGTTTCTCTCCAGTGTGAACTCTCTGGTGTTTTTTAAGGGTGGCCATCATAGAGAAGTATTGTCCACACTGGTCACACCCATAGGGTTTCTCTCCGGTGTGAATTCTCTGGTGTGTTTTAAGGGTGGGCACCGTAGAGAAGTGTTGTCCACACTGGTCACACCCATAGGGTTTCTCTCCAGTGTGAACTCTCTGGTGTTTTTTAAGGGTGGCCATCGTAGAGAAGTGTTGTCCACACTGGTCACACCCATAGGGTTTCTCTCCAGTGTGCATTCTCTGGTGTGTTTTAAGGTGGGCCATTTGAGAGAATTGTTGACCACACTGGCCACATCCATAGGGTTTCTCTCCAGTGTGCATTCTCTGGTGTGTTTTAAGGGTGGACATCTTGGAGAAGTGTTGTCCACACTGGTCACATCCATAGGGTTTCTCTCCGGTGTGAATTCTCTGGTGTGTTTTAAGGGTGGACATCTTAGCGAAGTGGTGTCCACACTGGTCACATCCATAGGGTTTATCTCCGGTGTGAATTCTCTGATGCATTTTAAGCTTGGACATGCAACTGAAGCGTTGTCCACATTGATCACAGCAGTGTTGTTTTGGTTTAGCCAAGCTTCTCTGTTTTTTCACTGCTGGTAGCACAGGGAAGCCAGACTGATGATTCAACACTGGATTGCAGAAAGAAAAAGGAAATATGGTTGAGAGATGTGAATATATATATATATATATATATATATATATATATATATATATATATATATATATATATATATATATATATATATATATATATATATATATAAACAAGCAACATGCTGAGACAACAAATGAGCAATGAGACATAAAGAGCAGAAATTATCTACATCAAAGCTACATGTCTTCTTTTTCAATTAAAATGAGACTCAAAGTATAATATTGAGACAAGTGATGAGAACTGTTCAATTAAAAACTTGAAAGGTAAAGTGATAAAACATTTGTACGACTAAGCAGTGAAACTAAAAGTAGAAAGTAGGTAGAGACAGACAAAATTAGAAAGTAACATACCATTTTCTTTGGGTCCCTCCTGTTCAGCAGAACTGTCCCTGGTTGATTTGAGAGAGTTCATCTTCCACTGGATTCTGGAGTCCACAGTCAGATCTGATCAGAAATTATATCCTGGAGGAGTTGTGGATAAATTACAACTGCAAACTATTCTTATACTAGAGAGCCTGGGGTGGAGCCAGTAACTGATCTGAATGATTGGACATAGAGAACAATACAACCATCTCTCCACCAATCACAACCTACCATACTTCTACATGACCCTACATGTGCTCCGCCCCTCCCTCCTCCCCCAGACATGCTCCATCCATGCAACCTTCTAGAAACTGTTGACTTTCTGTTACAAGAGAACCAAGAGCATCCATTTGTGGATGAATGGATTTGTAATCTTCATGTAATTCAAATATATCTTAATTCTTTTAAGATTGATATAAAATATATGAATATAACACCCTGTATTTATAAATGAAGATGTATAAATTGAAGTATATTTAAGTGTTTTGTTGTTCTAAACCCTGGTGGTGGTGGTGGGCTGCTTTGTGAATGTGATGAATTAAGTTAACATAAACACATTACATAAATAGTTCACCTCAAACTATCTCTGATATGAAAAGTGAAATATACATCTAATTTCACCTTTTTCTGTAATGGTCATCACTGCTAGCCATTTATCATGTCCTGCTTTCATTTACAATGAACAACTCTAGTCATGTCCGTGTGGATGAGTCTCTCTCATCTCAATCTAGCTACTCAAGCAGAGCCATTAAGATAGATAGGCCATTCAAGTTCTTATTTTATACCATTGCTGCAAATTCCTTCAGAACAATACAACCTGGTGTGGTGAAGGAATAACTGCTTGATATATTCTGTTCATAGTCTTCATTGTACATCATAGCATCTTCATTTATTTGGCAAACATCTTATGTTCTCTAGAATTACAAGGTCTTTAGAAATATCTCCCACACCCACTTCACACCTGCACTGCAACATTCCTTTTGTCTTGTGAATGATGCTTAGCCGTCTTTAGAAAATGACCTATATCCATGCAAATGTTATCATTGATTACATGATGAGTCATGATGGAATAATTTGACCCCAAATAACAGACTTTTGTGGATTAACATGGTCATATTTTGTTTCCAGAAGAACATTAGGGAATGTTAAAGTTACACACGTGTATACTAACCCTATTTAGGGGAAATCAAGGAAGGGGAGCCATCTGAGAGCTTCGTGCTCAAAGTATTTCACTTTGAGTTCTGTCAGTTCTGTCAAAAATCTGTCATTTTGACAATGTATTTCACATGATTATAGCTACCTTCTCTTTTAGTCTTTAGTCTGGTCTGATTCTCTACAGAACTATTGTTATTGTTGTACAGTCTTACATTATGTGTAAGACTGTACAACTGTGTCTCTCACATAATAGACATTGCATGTCTAAACCCTAGTGGTGGTGTGCTACTAGAGAATGACACATGATTGCTGAAGTTAACATACATAGTTCACCTCAAACTATCTCTTGAAAAGTAACATTTAAACCACATTGAGAACCATTGAAATATAGTCAATTGATTTTCCTAGAAACCTCAATTGTACGTGTTATGATTGTTCCGAATTCCTTCAGAACAATACAACCTGGTGTGCTGAAGGAACAATTGCTTGCTATATTGTGTTTATAGTGTGTCAGTGTACATAACAGCATCTTAAGTTATTTGGCTAAATATATTATGTTCTATATAAGTACAAGGTGTGCTATTGCTTCCCTAACACCAAGTGTCTTCCATTTAATTACATTAAATTGCAAGAAACACAGTAAACCAACACATTGCAAACTGCATCTTGACTTTAAATGTTTACAAACAAGTAAAAAAAATAGACATAAATAGTCCATTGTGAGTATATATGGGGTCCACTGCTATGGTTTAGAAGTCAGCTAGAACAATTAGATTTGGTGTAGACATAACAAATAAGTACAGAGACAACTCAGGTCCAGATTTCTAAGCCTGGTGGGTTTAGTATAGGGTATTATATAATAATATAGGGTATTATAGTATATATATATATAAGCTGTTTGAACTTGTAAGATGTTTGTCATTGAATCAATAAGAGACACGTCTTTTAGTTTCCAAATAAGGAACAAAGTGCATCCCTTATCAGTTCAACATGTTTGGGGTTGTGTTTATAGTAACTACAGTCATCATATTGTGTGTGTGTGCCCGCGCACGCACGCACACGCACACACACACACACACAAACACACCACCCATTGACTTTGAATGGTCTTTATAACAAGATAAAGATAAGAAATATCTGAAAATTAAATGATTAAATAGTACATTATTTAGTGCACTAACTGGAGGCACCACCAGACACCAACTTACTGTGATTGTATCGTTATTTGTCATACAAGAAAAAAGGAGAACAAAAAAAAGAATCAATCAAGAAGGGTTTATTTGTCACTCACTTCGTACAATATCTGAAATATTGATGGGACATGTTCAGCAAAGACAGTGATAACACAACAATGCAATATAACAACTAGGTGTAATGAAGTTAAACATACCATGATGACAGGTATGGTATCTAATCTAAAGCAGCAATCAGGAATATACAAGAAGTCAGAAGGCATACATATAAAAAGCAATTCGCACGAACTGGCTTCAACACCAGACACCACCTTACCTGTGCTTTCTAATCATTACTTTGAAAACTACATGCACCATGTGTGTGTTAACACATTACTAAATAGTGGCCTTCAGGTGGGCGCACACTTGGCACTTTGGCTATCACTGTGTGCGGCCACCTTCTTGTCTCTTGAAGACCACTATTTAGTTTATCCTAATGTGGGACACAACTACAAGGACTTTGGTGTGAGTAGCATTATCGTGCAGAGTGTTAACACACTAGTGTCCCAACATCTATAACGGCAATGCGAATATACATGTAATAGGTTCATAACAGCTCAGCAGACTTAATGAAAAACTGCTCATCGTGTTGGATGTTTCTGTTCCGTTCTAAAGAAGCAATTGTCACAATGTTCACAATAATTTGTCATTGAGAGCGGCTATTTGTGTGCGTGCATGAGATTTTAGGCTGCTTAACTGCGTAACATTAATTCAATATTGACCAAATTAGGGTTTCTCTCCAGTGTGAATTCTCTGGTGTGTTTTAAGGTGTGGCATTCTAGAGAAGTGTTGACCACACTGATCACATCCATAGGGTTTCTCTCCAGTGTGAATTCTCTGGTGTCTTTTAAGGTGGGTCATTTGAGAGAATTGTTGTCCACACTGATCACATCCATAGGGTTTTTCTCCAGTGTGAATTCTCTGGTGTGTTTTAAGGTGGGTCATTTGAGAGAATTGTTGACCACAATGGTCACACCCATAGGGTTTCTCTCCAGTGTGTATTCTCTGATGTGTTTTCAGGTTGGCCATTTTAGAGAAGTGTTGACCACACCATTTTCTTTGGGTCCCTCCTGTTCAGCAGAACTGTCCCTGGTTGGGTTGAGAGAGTTCATCTTCCACTGAATTCTGGAGTCCACAGTCAGATATGATCAGAAATGATTGATATCCTGGAGGAGTTGTGGATAAATTACAACTACAAACTCTTCTTATACTAGAGAGCCTGGGGGTGGAGCCAGTAACTGCTCTGAATGATAGGACAATAGAGAACAATACAACCATCTCTCCACCAATCACAACCTACCATACTTCTACATGACCCTACATGTGCTCCGCCCCTCCCTCCTCCCCCAGACATGCTCCATCCATGCAACCTTCTAGAAACTGTTGACTTTCTGTTACAAGAGAACCAAGAGCATCCATTTGTGGATGAATTAATTTGTCATCTTCATTTAATTCAAATATATCTTAACTCTTTCAAGAATCAAGAAAAAAATATGAATGTAACACCCTGTATTTATAAATGAAGTATATTTAAGTGTTTTGTTGTTATAAACCCTGGTGGTGGTGGTGGGCTGCTTTGTGAATGTAATGTGATGAATTAAGTTAACGAAGGAAGCATTTCTTGCTATATTGTGTTTATAGTGTACATAACAGCATCTTAAGTTATTTGGCTAAATATATTATGTTCTATATAAGTACAAGGTGTGTTATTGCTTCCCTAACGCCAAGTGTCTTCCATTTGATTACATTAAATTGCCAGAAACATAGTAAACCAACACATTGCAAACTGCATCTTGACTTTAAATGTTTACAAACAAGTAAAAAAAATGGACATAAATAGTCCATTGTGAGTATATATGGGGTCCACTGCTATGGTTTAGAAGTAAGCTAGTCACAGCATAGTAGTAGTATTAATAGTACTAGTAGTAATCATTCAATTGTTTAATGATTTGCTATTGTGTGTATGTTAACTACAGTATTATTTTATAGAGTAAACAGTTCATGACCAGGTTATTGACCACAACAATTTAGGCACACTGTGTATTTGACAAATTAACCAGAATGTACAGTTTGAAAGTAATTAACTAGACTAACTGTACCTATAAATTCAACCTGGAATTCAATATATTAATGTATTAATATGAAAGCCCCCAGGGTTCATTAAAGGCCATGTGCCCATCATTATTAAATGTAATGTAATCAATAGAAAGGGTAGAACCAGCTTTCTATGACTGATCACAAACACACTTTGTTGTTACCACCACACTCTGACTTCTCTGCTGTGATGTCCTCTTAAATTATACATAGATAATACATCAGCACCTTGAATGTGTATACTATTCCCTCTACAAATTTTGAATTAAGTTCCAATGTGAAGTCAATCTTTAGATTTGCATTCTGGGTGATCACAAGTGGACATCTCTTAATACAGATGTAAATGCCTCAAAGAGGACAACAATCACCTCCCCTCTCAGAGAGGGAAAGAAGGGTGAACATGTTTGACCTCTTTGTTTGAACTGATCAAAGCTATGATCATGATGAGTCAGGCTATAAACATACAGCAAAGAGAAGATGTCACTGTATGTCTCACTTAACCACTTTGGTAGATTTAACACATCACCAGAATCAGAATCAAACTTTATTGTCACATCACATTACAGGTAAGGTGGGTGAAATTCTTAATTGTGCAGGTTCATCATTGCAGTTGAAAAGCTACAAATGCTAAAGCATACACAGCTGCAGCCATACGTCGGCACCGCCGACTTAATCATTTTTTAAGTCTTAATAAATGTTAAAGAATTTTCATATAAACCACAAACAAACTCAATATATACCAATATAAACAGCATTTACAAATGAATTACTCATTAAATTACATTGTTTAATGATGAATACAATTTAGTAGAAATAATGTTTTAATGTATTTTAGATCATGTTTAAATTATTATTTAATGTTCTACATCATTCATCAATGTATATGAATGGTTTGTCTCTGATTAGTTATTTATCTACATAGCTTATACATATAACTCTAGTTACAAATAATTTAACAATCATTTAGAAATGTATGCAGGTGGCTTATTCATGAACAATGTACTAGTTACTAATACCTTATAAATACTTTTTTTAACCATGGTTATAAATTATTTATTATCATTTACGGATTAAACAAAGAGTTTGTTAATGATTCATTAATTAATAATGGGTCATTGTTATGAAGTGCTACGGTTGTTTTTATATTAACCCCTTGTATCCCAGCATCCATATTCTGGGCAGAACAATTAGATTTGGTGTAGACATAACAAATAAGTACAGAGACAACTCAGGTCCAGATTTCTAAGCCTGGAGGGTTTATTTTAGGGTATAGATAATACTATAGGGTATTATAGTATATGTATATGATCTGTTTGAACTTGTAAGATGTTTGTCATTGAATCAATAAGAGACACGTCTTTTAGTTTCCTAATAAGGAACAAAGTGCATCCCTTACCAGTTCAACATGTTTGGGGTTGTGTTTATAGTAACATCAGTCATCATAATGCACACGCACGCACGCACGCACGCACGCACGCACGCACACACACACACACACACACACACACACACACACACACACACACACACACACACACACACACACACACACACACACACACACACACACACACACACACACACCCCAATGACTTTGAATGGTCTTTATAACTGGAGGCACCGCTACACACCCACTTACTGTGATTGTATCATTATTACCTTGAACATTCGTCATACAAGAAAAAAAGGAGAACGAAAAAAAAAAGAATCAATCAGTCCCCAATCCATAGGGTTTCTCTCCATTGTGTGCATTCTCTGGTGTGAACATCGTAGAGAAGTTTTGTCCACACTGGTCACATCCAAGGGTTTATTTGTCTCTCACTTAGTACAATAACTGAAATATTGATGGGACATGTTCAGCAAAGACAGTGATAACACAACAATGCAATATAACAACTAAGTTTAATGAAGTTAAACATACCCTAATGACAGGTATGGTATAGGAGCAATCAGGAATATACAAGAAGTCAGAAGGCATATATATAAAAAGCAATTTGTTCTAACTGGCTACCAGACACCACCTTACCTGTGCTTTCTAATCATTGAATCACTTTGAAAACTACATGCACCACGTGTGTGTTAACACATTATTAAATAATGGTCTTCAAGAGACAAGAAGGTGGCCGCACACTTGGCACTTTGGCTACCACTGTGTGCGGCCACCTTCTTGTCTCTTGAAGAATTTTGTCTATTCTAACGTGGGACACCACTACAAGGACTTTGGTGTGACTAGCATTCTCGTGCAGAGTGTTAAGACAATAGCAATGTTAATATACACGTAATAGGTTCACAACAGCTTAGCAGACTTAATAAACAACTGCTTAAAATAACAACAATGGGTCATTGTGTTGGATGTTTCTGACCCTTTCTAAAGAAGCGCCTGCCACAATGTTCACAAGTTGTCATTGATGTGTTTGCATGACATTTTAGGCTGCTTAATGCGTAACATTATTTCCATAGTGACCAAATTAGGATTTCTGTCCAGTATGAATTCTCTGGTGTCTTTTAAGGCTGGACATAAAAGAGAAGTGTTGACCACACTGATCACATCCATAGGGTTTCTCTCCAGTGTGCATTCTCTGGTGTGTTTTAAGGGTGAACATCGTAGAGAAGTTTTGTCCACACTGGTCACATCCATAGGGTTTCTCTCCTGTGTGAATTCGCTGGTGTTTTTTAAGGTGGGCCATTTGAGAGAATTGTTGTCCACACTGATCACATCCATAGGGTTTCTCTCCAGTGTGCATTCTCTGATGTGTTTTCAGGTTGGCCATTTGAGAGAAGTGTTGACCACACTGATCACATCCATAGGGTTTCTCTCCAGTGTGCATTCTCTGGTGTGTTTTAAGGGTGAACATCGTAGAGAAGTTTTGACCACACTGGTCACATCCATAGGGTTTCTCTCCAGTGTGCATTCTCTGGTGTGTTTTCAGGGTGAACATCGTAGAGAAGTTTTGACCACACTGGTGACACCCATAGGGTTTCTCTCCAGTGTGCATTCTCTGGTGTGTTTTAAGGTTGGACATCGTAGAGAAGTTTTGACCACACTGGTCACATCCATAGGGTTTCTCTCCAGTGTGCATTCTCTGGTGTGTTTTAAGGGTGA
This sequence comes from Gymnoscopelus microlampas, assembly GCF_963454915.1. Taxonomy (NCBI): domain Eukaryota; kingdom Metazoa; phylum Chordata; class Actinopteri; order Myctophiformes; family Myctophidae; genus Gymnoscopelus; species Gymnoscopelus microlampas. The sequence goes on along the minus strand of NC_139941.1, from coordinate 8,209,563 downwards.
ACATCGTAGAGAAGTTTTGACCACACTGGTCACACCCATAGGGTTTCTCTCCGGTGTGAATTCTCTGGTGTGTTTTAAGGGTGGACATAATAGAGAAGTGTTGTCCACACTGGTCACATCCATAGGGTTTCTCTCCAGTATGAATTCTCTGATGTATTTTAAGTTTGGACACGTAACCGAAGCGTTGTCCACACTGATCACAGCAGTATTGTTTTGGTTTAGCCAAGCTTCTTTGTTCATTCACTGCTGGTAGCACAGGGAAGCCAGACTGATGATTCAACACTGGATTGCAGAAAGACAAAGGAAATATGGTTGAGAGATGGGATTAATATTATGTATAGAGAGAGAGAGAGAGAGAGAGAGAGAGAGAGAGAGAGAGAGAGAGAGAGAGAGAGAGAGAGAGAGAGAGAGAGAGAGAGAGAGAGAGAGAGAGAGAGAGAGAGAGAGAGAGAGAGAGAGAGAGAGAGAGAGAGAGAGAGAGAGAGAGAGAGAGGTCACAAGCAACATGCTGAGACAACAAATGAGCAAACAGACGTGAATCTACATCAGAGCTACAGGTCGTTTTTTTTCAATAGAATGAAACAAAAGTATTAATATTGAGACAAGTGATGATAACTGCTCAATTAAAAACTTGAAAAATATAGTGATAACACATTTGTACGACTAAGCAGTGAAACTACAAGTAGAAAGTAGGTAGTGAAAGTAACATACCATTTTCTTTGGGTCCCTCCTGTTCAGCAGAACTGTCCCTGGTTGGGTTGAGAGAGTTCATCTTCCACTGAATTCTGGAGTCCACAGTCAGATATGATCAGAAATGATTGATATCCTGGAGGAGTTGTGGATAAATTACAACTACAAACTCTTCTTATACTAGAGAGCCTGGGGTTGGAGCCAGTAACTGCTCTGAATGATTGGACAATAGAGAACAATACAATCATCTCTCCACCAATCACAACCTAACATACTTCTACATGACCCTACATGTGCTCCGCCCCTCCCTCCTCCCCCAGACATGCTCCATCCATGCAACCTTCTAGAAACTGTTGACTTTCTGTTACAAGAGAACCAAGAGCATCCATTTGTGGATGAATTGATTTGTAATCTTCATGTTATTCAAATATATCTTAGTCCTTATAAGATTACTATAAAACATATGAATATGACAATCTGTATTTATAAATGCATGTATTATGAAATACATGTACAGCAAATAGACAATCAGTATGTTCAGACTTAAACAATGTTGTATTCACTCATAATGAATATATGAGTGAATATGAAATAATTATCTCATTGGAGCCAGGTCTTAAGATGAGATGTACAATGTTCTGCTTATTAACCCCATGTGTCATGGTGAGAGGCCAAGGTGACATAGATGACCAAATTAGATGTTTTATTGTCAAGGCATTTTTCTGTCAAAGTTGTTTTCATTTAAGTATATTTAAGTGTTTTGTTGTTCTGTGGTGGGCTGCTTTGTGAATGTAATGTGATGAATTAAGTTACCATAAACACATTACATAAATAGTTCACTTCAAAATATCTCTGATATGAAAAGCGAAATCACAGCATCTTCATTTATTTGGCAAACATCTTCTGTTCTCTAGAATGACATGGTCTTTAGAAATATCTCCCTCACCCACTTCACACCTGCACTGCAACATTCCTTTTGTCTTGTGAATGATGCTTAGCCGTCTTTAGAAAATGACCTATATCCATGCAAATGTTGTCATTGATTACATGATGAGTCATGATGGAATAATTTGACCCCAAATAACAGACTTTTGTGGATTAACATGGTCATATTTTGTTTCCAGAAGAACATTATGGAATGTTAAAGTTACACATGTGTATACTAACCCTAACCTTATTTAGGGGAAATCAAGAAGGGGAGCCATCTTCCAGTATGTGTAAGACTGTACAACTGTGTCTCTCACATAACAGACATTGCCGGTCTAAACCATAGTGGTGGTTTGCTACTAGAGAATGACACATGATTGCTGAAGTTAACATACATAGTTAACCTCAAAACTCGTATTTGAAAAGTAACATTTAAACCACATTGAGAACCATATAGTCCATTGAAGTTCCTAGAAACCTCAATTGTACGTGTTATGATTGTTCCGAATTCCTTAAGAACAATACAACCTGGTTTGCTGAAGGAAGTATTGCTTGCTATATTGTGTTTATAGTGTGTCAGTGTACATAACAGCATCTTAAGTTATTTGGCTAAATATATTAAGTACAAGGTGTGTTATTGCTTCCCTACACCAAGTTTCTTCCATTCGATTACATTAAATTGCCAGACACATAGTAAACCAACACGGGTGCAATACGTTAGTCCGACAGCGCATTCCTCCGACAGCGCAGTGCTCCGACATTAAACAGTAAACCCGAACCAAACCCGCACCCTAACCCTAACCGCACGCGGATGCCACATAGTCGGAGAAAATGTCTGTCGGATTAACGCATGCCTCCCAACCAACACATTGCAAACTGCATCTTGACTTTAAATGTTTACAAACAAGTAAAACAAATAGACATAAATAGTCCATTGTATATATATGGGGTCCACTGCTATGGTTTAGAAGTAGGCTAGTCACAGCATAGTAGTAGTATTAATAGTAGTACTAGTAGTAATCATTCAATTGTTTAATAATTTGCTATTGTGTGTATGTTAACTACAGTATTACTTTATACAGCAAACAGTTCATGGCCAGGTTATTGACCACAGCAATTTAGGCACACTGTGTATTTGACAAATTAACCAGAATGTACAGTTTAAAAGTAATTAACTAGACTAACTGTACCTATAAAATGTTTGGACTACATAATCAACATCACGTTTTGCACTTGGAACTCTTTAGGAGCAACAAGGGACCACTGCAACCCTATGGATCACATCCATAGGGTTTCTGTTGGTTTACTAACAACTTAAGGGTTTAGTTCAAAAAAACGTGTTTGACAGAAACACTAAATATGTATTCGTCTACTATGCAACTAAATTTACCAGTGATTCTCTTATGGAATTCAATATATTAATGTATTAGTATGAAAGGCCCCAAGGTGCATTAAAGGCCATGTGCCCATCATTATTGCATGTAATGTAATCAATAGAAAAGGGTAGAACCAGCATTGGTGAAGAACTGCTTGTTATAATGTATTTATATGATTGGTTAGAAATGCACCTTTTCCATGACTGATCACAAACACACTTTTTTTGTTACCAACACACTCTGACTTCTCTGGTGCGATGTCCTCTTAAATTATACATAGATAATACATCTGCACCTTGAATGTGTATACTATGCCCTCTACTTATTTTGAATCAAGTTCCAATGTGAAGTAAATCTTTAGATTTGCATTCTGGGTGATCACAAGAGGACATCTCTTAATACAGATGTAAATGCCTCAAAGAGGACAACAATCACCTCCCCTCTCAGAGGGGGAAAGAAGGGTGAACATGTTTGACGCATCTTTGTTTGAACTGATCAAAGCTATGATCATGATGAGTCAGGCTATAAACATACAGCAAAGAGAAGATGTCACTGTATGTCTCACTTAACCACTTTGGTAGATTTAACATATCATTTTTTAAGTCTCAATAAATATTAAAGAATTTTAATATAAACCACAAACAAACTCAATATATACCAATATAAAAAGCATTTACAAATTAATTACTCATTAAATTACATTATTTAATGATGAATACAATTTAGTAGAAATAATGTTTTAATGTATTTTAGATCATGTTTAAATTATTCTTAAATGTTCTACAATCATTTACCAATGTATATGAATGGTTTGTCTCTGATTAGTCATTTATCTACATATAGCTTATACATATAACTCTAGTTACAAATAATTTAACAATCATTTAGAAATGTATACAGGTGGCTTATTCATGAACAATTTACTAGTTACTAATATTATAAGTACTTGTTTAACCATGGTTATAAATGATTTATTATCATTTACGGATTAAACAAAGAGTTTGTTCATGGTTCATTAATTGTCTAAAAAATGTTTATAAATGTTTTATAACGGGTCATTGTTATGAAGTGCTACGGTTGTTTTTATATTAACCCCTTGTATCCCAGGATCCATATTCTGGGCAGAACAATTAGATTTGGTGTAGACATAACAAATAAGTCCAGATTTCTAAGCCTGGTGGGTTTAATATAGGGTGTATATAATAATATAGGGTATTATAGTATATGTATATGAGCTGTTTGAACTTGTAAGATGTTTGTCATTGAATCAATGAGAGACACGTCTTTTAGTTTCCAAATAAGGAACAAAGTGCATCCCTTACCAATTCAACATGTTTGGGGTTGTGTTTATAGTAATTAAAGTCATCATAATACACACACACACACACACACACACACACACACACACACACACACACACACACACACACACACACACACACACACACACACACACACACACACACCTCCCAATGACTTTGAATGGTCTTTATAACTGGAGGCACCGCTAGACACCCACTTACTGTGATTGTATCATTATTACCTTGAACATTCGTCATACAAGAAAAAAGGAGAACGAAAAAAAAAAGAATCAATCAAGAAGGGTTTATTTGTCACTCACTTAGTACAATGACTGAAATATTGATGGGACATGTTCAGCAAAGACAGTGATAACACAACAATGCAATATAACAACTAGGTGTAATGAAGTTAAACATACCCTGATGACAGGTATGGTATAGGAGCAATCAGGAATATACAAGAAGTCAGAAGGCATACATATAAAAAGCAATTCGTTCTAACTGGCTTCAACACCAGACACCACCTTACCTGTGCTTTCTAATCATTACTTTGAAAACTACATGCACCACGTGTGTGTTAACACATTATTGAATAGTGGTCTTCAGGTGGGCGCACACTTGGCACTTGGCTACCACTGTGTGCGGCCACCTTCTTGTCTCAAGACCACTATTTAGTTTATCCTGCTGTGGGACACCACTACAAGGACTTTGGTGTGAGTAGCATTATCGTGCAGAGTGTTAACACACTAGTGTCCCAACATCTATAACGGCAATGCAAATATACATGTAATAGGTTCATAACAGCTCAGCAGACTTAATGAAAAACTGTTCATCGTGTTGGATGTTTCTGTTCCGTTCTAAAAAAGCAATTGTCACAATGTTCACAATGATTTGTCATTGAGAGCAGATCTACAAGTTCACAACACAACGCACTGCGAGCTTGTAGATCGGCTATTTGTGTGCGTGCGTGACATTTTAGGCTGCTTAACTGCGTAACATTAATTCCATATTGACCAAATTAGGGTTTCTCTCCAGTGTGAATTCTCTGGTGTGTTTTAAGGTGGTCCATTCTATAGAAGTGTTGACCACACTGATCACATCCATAGGGTTTCTCTCCAGTATGAATTCTCTGGTGTGTTTTAAGGTTGGACATCCTAGAGAAGTGTTGTCCACACTGATCACATCCATAGGGTTTCTCTCCAGTGTGCATTCTCTGGTGTCTTTTAAGGAGGGTCATTTGAGAGAATTGTTGACCACAATGGTCACACCCATAGGGTTTCTCTCCAGTGTGCATTCTCTGGTGTGTTTTAAGGTTGGACATTGTAGAGAAGTGTTGACCACACTGGTCACATCCATAGGGTTTCTCTCCAGTGTGCATTCTCTGGTGTGTTTTAAGGGTGGACATATTGGAGAAATGTTGTCCACACTGGTCACATCCATAGGGTTTCTCTCCGGTGTGAATTCTCTGGTGTATTTTAAGGGTGGACATTTTTGAGAAGTGGTGTCCACACTGGTCACATCCATAGGGTTTCTCTCCAGTGTGGATTGTTATGTGTTTTTTAAGAGTCGACATCAAAGAGAAGTGTTGTCCACATTGGTCACATCCATAGGGTTTCTCTCCAGTGTGAATTCTCTGGTGTGTTTTAAGGGTGTCCATTCTAGAGAAGTGTTGACCACACTGATCACATCCATAAGGTTTTTCTCCAGTATGAATTTTCTGGTGTTTTTTAAGGCTGGATAGTAGAGAGAAGTGTTGTCCACACTGATCACATCCATAGGGTTTCTCTCCGGTGTGAATTATTCTGTGGTTTTTAAGGCTGGACATTAGAGAGAAGTGTTGACCACACTGATCACATCCATAGGGTTTCTCTCCAGTGTGAATTATCTGGTGTCTTTTAAGGCTGGACATCCTAGAGAATTGTTGACCACACTGATCACATCCGTAGGGTTTCTCTCCAGTGTGAATTCTCCGGTGTAGTTTAAGGGTGGACATCTCAGAGAAGTGGTGTCCACAGTGATGATTCAACACTGGATTGCAGAAAGACAAAGGAAATATGGTTGAGAGATGGGTATATATATATATGTGTATATACATATACATATATATATATATATATATATATATATATATATTATATATATATATATATATATATATATAAACAAGAAACATGCTTGAGACAACAAATGAGCAAACATAAAGAGCAGAAATTATCTACATCAAAGCTACATGTCCTTTTTTCTCAATTAAAATGAAACACAAAGTATAACTTTGAGACAAAAGTAGATAGAGAAAGTAAAATACCATTTTCTTTGGGTCCCTCCTGTTCAGCAGAACTGTCCCTGGTTGGGTTGAGAGAGTTCATCTTCCACTGAATTCTGGAGTCCACAGTCAGATATGATCAGAAATGATTGATATCCTGGAGGAGTTGTGGATAAATTACAACTACAAACTCTTCTTATATTAGAGAGCCTGGGGGTGGAGCCAGTAACTGCTTTGAATGATTGGACAAAGAGAACAATACAATCATCTCTCCACCAATCACAACCTAACATACTTCTACATGACCCTACATGTGCTCCGCCCCTCCCTCCTCCCCCAGACATGCTCCATCCATTTACCTTCTAGAAACTGTTGACTTTCTGTTACAAGAGAACCAAGAGCATCCATTTGTGGATGAATTGATTTGTAATCTTCATGTAATTCAAATATATAGATAGATAGATAGATAGATAGATAGATATATACTTTATTGATCCCGAAGGAAATTTGTTTTGCTCAACGGCTCCAGTGCAATACATTCATACAGATATCAATAAAAGAAGTCATGGTAAACATTTAAAAAACATTACACCAATGGGAAAGAGTGCTTATAAGAATCTTAATTCTTATAAGATGAATATAAAATACATGAATATGACATCTTGTATGTATAAATGAAGATGTGTAAATTGTTGTATACTAGAAGCTCGCCCCCGCTACGCGGGGGCTCGCGTCTAGCCCGCGGCCACGCCCACGTAGCGCCCGCGGTCACTTGGCAGCTCATGTAAGTGGCGTAGCGTCCTGAGGGCCAGTGGGGCCGTGGCTCGGTCAGTGAAGACCCTGTAGTGCGGATGATATTTGGCATAGAGGGGAAGATTGTAAATCCCCAGAGGAAACATCTGTGGGCTACCATTGGTTCAGCGATGTGTGCGGTCGCCCTGCGGCCCCTCCTCCTCCACCAATGTGCAGTATTGAGAGCCCTGACGTCACAACAATTGGAGCGATGGGCACTGCACTCTGGTTGGTTAGGGTACACCTAGGGCCCAGGTAGAACCCAGTTAAAGCCTGCATGGGCAAACCCAGTTAGGACCCGCCTTGGTCCCACATAAACATGGCTAGTTGGGGCCCACCTAAGGGCCAGGTAGAAGCTACTTATAGCCTGCATGGGCATCGCAGTTGGGACTGAAGTGGATGCCGCTGACATTGCTGACATGGGGTCCATATGGTTTAGCCCACCTTGAAACCATATGGGAACTACGCTGGCATGCAGGCTGGAATGCAAACGCTGCATCATACCTGTAGTGTGTAGTTTGATGTTGTGTGTGTAGCAGATATACCTGCAGTGTGTAGATCAATGTCCATATGAAAGTCAATGCCCAGCAGTGTTTTTTTTTTTCTCCAGCAGAGTTTCTAGTGTCTCTGTCTCTCTCTGGAAGAGGTTGCACATGAACTCTGCAGCCGCACTGAGACGCTCCAACACAAACACTCTGACATTAGGCTGCTTCACACAACAAACATCAGCACCACGCTGCTGTTTGTCCAAAAGACACAATATCTCCTCTCCCACCGACGTCATGTGTTCATTTATCGACAGGCGTACAGACTCCTTTTGACACATTTTACCTCGTTTATCCAGCTCTCACTGACTCTCCACATCGGGCTGTTATAGCGCCACCATGAGGCTGATTAGAGAAATCTCAAGTGGAATTTCTTCCTCGGCATAGTGGGAATGTGGGTGCAAAGTTGCACGGAAAGTGCATGCTGTGTTCATAATGTGAGGCATTTTGGTCCAAAAGGAGCAGTCCTGCAGACTTTGGAAGCCATTTTAGCCAATCAGGATGGAATATGAAAAATCTGAAAGGGCTTTTTTTTTAATGACTGTGGAGATACTGTGTACCGATTTGCGTGATGTTTGGGCAAAATATGTAGGAGTACTGTGAGAAAAGGTGTTTAGCAAAAAGCGGCCTCCTGGTGGCACTGTAACAGGGCCATGTGAAAGAAATAGGGCAGAGGTTCTGAATTGGCATCCAGGGAGTGTGTGTGCACAGTTTCGCTGCGATCAAGTCAACGATGTGAGAGATTAGCTATCACAGACGGACGGACAGGTCTTGCGCCATGCCTTTCGGCCTGGCGGAGACAATAAAAAAACGAAAGTAAAGGAAATTACCATTTCTGCAACAAAAGTAGTCAACAAACTATACTATAAAAACATTGGCCACATTGTCAAATAATCTAAGAAAGAGGCAATCATGTAGAAAATAGCCGATCTACAAGCTTACAAAGCCTCTCAACGTGAGGCGTTTCGAGCTTGTAGATCTTCTATTTTCACAATATTTACTTGTGGAATGGAGTCAAACAAAATGGGGGGGTGGCCAGATCAATTACGTTTATTTGGGGGGGGGGCGGCCTGAAAGGGTTGATAAGCACTGCTCTAATTGGAGCGAAATTATCTGAAATTACTACATGACCATAATGCAGCCTAACATGCGTTGCACGGGGCGGCCCTGCCATTACGTTAGTTACTGTAGTTGCTGTGGAGCGACATAGTTCTCCAGAAGACACACACAAACATACACCATCTACAATGGACTAACTGAGCAGCAATATTGACATTCACCACACGAACGTGCATTGTTGACAAAGTGATTGCACAGCCGCTGCAGGCATGACAACCACGTTAGCGTTAGCTACATGCCACTATCACAGCTCCCTGTCCGTCGTTGCTGCGACTGAATGTGATGTGATGGCTACAGCAAGCTCTCTGCGATGCCATTGTCTGGAGACTGCTCCTGGCATGACACGACCAATGAGAGTGAGCGCTGTCGTTGTTGCTAAGATACGGTGGCGTCACTGGCCCATAGCTTGTAGATCTCTCACACATGATTGGCGTAGGCTGCGTTGCCAGGTTTGACTGTTTGTATAAGCGATTGTGGGCTTATTTGGGTGCACTTTTGGGCTCGTTTCCATAGACCACGGCAGCGCTTATTTCTTTCCCGTGACCGATGTGGCAAAAAAAGGTGCAAAACGAACCATCCGGAAGTAAAGTGCGAGATGAAATATATAGCACTTTTTGATTATTAGAGAAGGAGACAGATGTGAAGGTGGAAAATGGAATGTAGGAGATTATATAGTTTTTCATGAGCGATTTTTGTAGCAAGTTGTGAGTGAATTGGGCCACTCCTGTGGGTGGGGGGCTGATTAGAACCATTGGGGTTTGGGAAGGAGACGCTCTCTGTTTGAGTGGAAAGATTTAAGTGTTTTGTTGTTCTAAACCCTGGTGGTGGTGGGCTGCTTTGTGAATGTAATTTGATGAATTAAGTTACCATAAACACATTACATAAATAGTTCACCTCAAACTATCTCCGATATGAAAAGTGAAATATAGATCTAAATATAGCTGCAAGCAGCGATAATACGGGGCCAGTGAATAGAGAGAGAGAGAGAGAGACATGGAAACGGAATAGATTGAAGAGAGAGAGAGAGTGACATGGAAACAATAGATTGATGAGAGAGAGAGATGGAAACATAATGGTTTGATTGGACATCTCAACCTACTGCCATTAACAGGATTCGAACTCTCAACCTTCAGACTAATAGGCTGCAACACTACCTATAGTGCTATAGCTTTGTCCAGGCTGATATTGTCTGTTGAAGATCATAAACTCTTGCCTTCTTTCATGAACCAAGCCCCTGTTTCACTAACACTAAGATCACTCGTTCACAAACCATTTACCAATGAAGAAATTGTACATCTCCTCAGAACCAAAACTAGTGAAAGTAGCCGATCTACAAGCTCACAAACCATGAAAAGTTGTGAGATTGTAGATCAGCTATTTTCAGAACGAAGTATGTCATACGTTGAAAATACGTACTCTCAAATAAGCATTTCAGGTTATCTTTACCATTTGCATATGTATTCATTGATACAGTCATGTCGTTTGCAATTCAACTTAAATTAAGTCTGCATCAAGTGAGGCTTGAACTGGCGACCTGGAGATTGTGAGGCATTCATTTAAGGGAGACGCCATTGGCCCAACAGACAAGTAACTGTGAAAAAGGAGATCACACAGATGATACAGTTTCACGCAAATAGCTGAAAAATCCTGGGTTTAAGTGTTTTTCAAACTGCTCAAAATTGCGGACAATCTAAGGGCGGAGCTTACTGGTCAAAGCGATAGATGTGTTCCTCATGAGTCAAGGCACAAGTGTAAGCAAGTTTCACGACTTTCGGCCAAACGAGGCATGACTTTTGCCTGTTTAAAGTTAGCATTTTCAAAAAATTGCTATAGCGCCCCCCTTTGGCCAATTGGAGTGAGATTGGTTTCAGTGATAGTTGGAATGACTCTCTACATTACTGCAACGTTTCAAAGAAATGTGAGTCCTGCATGTATGTGTTAGGGGCAGATGAATAATTTTCATAAAACTGCAATAGTTAAAATCTATTTCCTCCTGGGATTTTTGAGTAATCTGCACAAAACATTTTACACATGAACTTAGGACCTTTGCCGACAAAACAAAAGCGGCGGATTTTCCATAAGTGAAAAAATGCAGAAGTTAGGAGCCAATGACTGTTTTTCATATAATTCAAAATGGTGGGAGATCTAAAGGTCAGAGGTCAAAAGTCAGACCACGAAAGTTGTCGGGCATGAAGAGACGCATGTGTGTATCGAAGTTTCATGGTTGTAGGTCAAACAGGGCATGAGTTGTACCTGTTCAAAGTTGGCACTTTCAATTGAGTGCTATAGCGCCACCCTTTGACGAATGAGTGTGAGAATTATTTCTTGGTAGTTTTTCATGAGCATCTACCATATGGCCGAGTTTCGTAAAAAGCGTATGCACGGTTAAGCCAGAACTGGCAAAAACAAGTATTTTTCAAACTGCTCAAAATTGCGGAAAATCTAAGGGCGGAGCTTAATGGTCAAATCGATACGTGTGTTCCTCATGAGTCAAGGCACATGTGTAAGCAAGTTTCACGACTTTCGGCCAAACGAGGCATGACTTATGCCTGTTTAAAGTCTGCCTTTTCAAAAAATTGCTATAGCGCCCCCTTTTGGCCAATTGGAGTAAGATTGGTTTCAGTGATATTTGGAATGACCCTGTACATTTCTGCAAAGTTTCAAAGAAATGTGAGTCTGCATGTATGTTTTAGGCACAGATGAATAATTTTCATAAAACTGTAATAGTTAAAATCTATCTCCTCCTGGGATTTTTGAGCAATCTGCACGAAACGTTTACCACTTGAACCTTGGACCACTGCCTACAAAAAATTCCAACGGATTTTCCATAAGTGAAAAAATGCAGAAGTTAGGAGCCAATGACTGTTTTTCATATAATTCAAAATGGTGGGAGATCTAAAGGTCAGAGGTCAAAAGTCAGAGGGTGAAAGTTGTTCAGCATGAGGAGACGCATATGTGTATCCAAGTTTCATGGCTGTAGGTCAAACAGGGCATGAGTTGTACCTGTTCAAAGTTGCCATTTTCAATTGAGTGCTATAGCGCCACCTTTGGAAGAAAGATTGTGAGAATTATTTCTTGATCGTTTTTCATGACCATCTACCATATGGCCGAGTTTCGTAAAAAGCGACTGCACGGTTCAGCCAGAACTGCGAAAAGTGGCAGAAGAAGTGACAGAATACTGCCAATAACAATACGGTTCCAGAGCAGAGCTCTGGCCCCGTAATTTCACCTTTTTCTGTAATGGTCATCACTGCTAGCCATTTATCATGTCCTGCTTTCATTTACAATGAACAACTCTAGTCATGTCCGTGTGGATGAGTCTCTCAAATCTCAATCTAGCTACTCAAGCAGAGCCATTAAGATGGATAGAACATTCAAGTTCCTATTTTACACTATTGCTGCAAATTTCTTCAGAACAATACAACCTGGTGTGGTGAAGGAATAACTGCTTGCTATATTCTGTTCATAGTCTTCATTGTACATCACAGCATCTTCATTTATTTGGCAAACATCTTCTGTTCTCTAAAATGACATGGTCTTTAGAAATATCTCCCTCACCCACTTCACACCTGCACTGCAACATTCCTTTTGTCTTGTGAATGATGCTTAGCCGTCTTTAGAAAATGACCTATATCCATGCAAATGTTGTCATTGATTACATGATGAGTCATGATGAGACAGGGATTATTTGAACCCAAATAACAGGCCTTTGTGGATTAACATGGTCATATTTTGTCATATAACTATTGCTTGCTATATTGTATTTATAGTGTGTCATTGTAACAGCATCTTAAGTTATTTGGCAAAACATATTAAGTACAATGTATTTTATCGCTTCCCTAACACCCAGTGTCTTCCATGTGATTACATTAAATTCAGAGAAACACAGTAAACCAACACATTGCAAACTGCATCTTGACTTTAAATGTTTTTTACAAACAAGTCAAAATACACAAATAGTCCATTGTGAGTATATATGGGGTCCACTGCTATGGCTTAGAAGTAGTCACAGCATAGTAGTAGTATTAATAGTAGTACTAGTAGTAATCATTTGTTCGATTGTTTAATCATTTGCTATTGTGTGTATGTAAACTACATTATTACTTTATATAGTAAACAGTTCATGGCCAGGTTCTTGGCCACAGCAATGTAGGCACACTGTATATTTGACAAATTAACCAGAATGTATTATTTAAAAGGAATTAACTAGACTAACTTTACTTCTAAAATGTGTGGACTACATAATCAACGTCACTACTTTAGTTCAAAACATGTATTTGACAGAAACACAAACACTAAATATGTATTAGGCTACTATGCAACTAACTGTGATTCTCTGATGGAATTCAATATATTAATGTATTCATATGAAAGGCCCCAAGGTGCATTAAATGCCATGTGCCCATCATTATTGCATGTAATGTAATCAATAGAAAGGGTAGAACCAGCTTAGGTGAAGAACTGTTTGTTATAATGTGTTTATATGATGGGTTCGAAATGCAGCTTTTCTATGACTGATCACAAACACACTTTTTTGTTACCAACACACTCTGACTTCTGGTGTGATGTCCTCTTAAATTATACATAGATAATACATCAGCACCTTGAATGTGTATACTATGGCCTCTACATATTTTGAATCAAGTTCTAATGTGAAGTAAATCTTTAGATTTGCATTCTGGGTGATCACAAGAGGACATCTCTTAATACAGATGTAAATGCCTCAAAGAGGACAACAATCACCTCCCCTCTCAGAGAGGGAAAGAAGGGTGAACATGTTTGACACCTCTTTGTTTGAACTGATCAAAGCTATGATCATGATGAGTCAGGCTATAAGCATACAGCAAAGAGAAGATGTCACTGTACAGATGTGCCACTTCAAAACTTCACACGTTACTGTTCTTTCCCTGATAGTGCCCTGAAAGGGCATTTTTTTCCTCCCTTTTCTGCCCTTAAAATGCTTTTGTTTTGTTTTGTTTTGCCCCTGAAAAGAAGTTGTCACTACACACCCCCGTTTTTCCCTTCAACAGACATCCATATACATGAGAACAAAAGAATATGTGTTGAACAAGGTGTCAGACTCATTATGAGGCGAAAGGTGATTTGACCAGTTGCTCAAATTAATTAGCATCATAAAAGCAGTGATCATCAAAATAATTCAGCATTTTAAATGCCCTTCTTTGTCCCTCTTATTGCCCTGGGAATCCCCTGAAAATGTACTGTCTTGGCGATGGCAGGACATGTGAAGTTTTGAAGTGGCACATCTGTATGTCTCACTTAACCACTTTGGTAGATTTAACACATCATTATTTATTAAGTCTTAATACATGTTAAAGAGATTGCCTATAAACCACAAAGACACTCAATATATACCAATATAAAACACATTTACAAATGAATTCCTACTCATTACATTATTATGTAATGATGAATACAATTTAGTAGAGATAATGTTTTAATGTATTTTACATCATGTTTAAATGATTCTTAAATGTTCTACAATCATTTACCAATGTATATGAATGGTTTGTCTATGATTAGTTATTTATCTATATATAGCTTATTATTATTATATAACTAGTTACAAATGATTTCATAATCATTTACAAACTTATACAGATGGCTTATTCATGAACAACTTACTACTTACTAATACCTTATAAATACTTTTTAAACCATAGTTTTAAATGATTTATTATCATTTACGGATTTAAACAAAGCGTTTGTTCATTATTATAAATGTTTTATAACAGGTCATTGTTATGAACTGCTACCGTTGTTTTTATATTGACCCCTTTTATCCCACATCCATATTCTGGGCAGAACAATTACACTTAGTGTAAACAGAACAAATAAGTACCCAGGTCCAACCCAGGTCCAGTTTTTTAAGTCTGGAGGGTTTATTATAGGGTATATATAATAATATAGGGTATTATAGTATGTATATAAGCTGTTTGAACTTGTAAGATTTTTGTCATTGAATCAATAAGAGACACGTCTTTTAGTTTCCAAATAAGGAACAAAGTGCATCCCTTATCAGTTCAACATGTTTGGGTTTGTGTTTATAGTAACTACAGTCATCATATTGTGTGTTTGCACGCACACACAAGCACACACACACACACACACACACACACACACACACACACACACACACACACACACACACACACACACACACACACACACACACACCACCCAATGACTTGAGGCACCGCCAGGCACCAACTTACTGTGATTGTATCGTTATTTGTCATACAAGAAAAAAGGAGAACAAAAAAAGAATCAATCAAGAAGGGTTTATTTGTCACTCACTTACAATATCTGAAATATTGATGGGACATGTTCAGCAAAGACAGTGATAACACAACAATGCAATATAAAAACTAGGTGTAATGAAGTTAAACATACCATGATGACAGGTATGGTATCTAATCTAAAGCAGCAATCAGGAATTTACAAGAAGTCAGAAGGCATACATATAAAAAGCAATTTGTTCTAACTGGCTTCAACACCAGACACCACCTTACCTGTGCTTTCTAATCATTACTTTGAAAACTACATGCACCACGTGTGTGTTAACACATTATTAAATAGTGGTCTTCAGGTGGGCGCACACTTGGCACTTTGGCTACCACTGTGTGCGGCCACCTTCTTGTCTCAAGACCACTATTTAGTTTATCCTGCTGTGGGACACCACTACAAGGACTTTGGTGTGAGTAGCATTATCGTGCAGAGTGTTAACACACTAGTGTCCCAACATCTATAACGGCAATGCAAATATACATGTAATAGGTTCATAACAGCTCAGCAGACTTAATGAAAAACTGTTCATCGTGTTGGATGTTTCTGTTCCGTTCTAAAAAAGCAATTGTCACAATGTTCACAATGATTTGTCATTGAGAGCAGATCTACAAGTTCACAACACAACGCACTGCGAGCTTGTAGATCGGCTATTTGTGTGCGTGCGTGACATTTTAGGCTGCTTAACTGCGTAACATTAATTCCATATTGACCAAATTAGGGTTTCTCTCCAGTGTGAATTCTCTGGTGTGTTGTAAGGTGGTCCATTCTATAGAAGTGTTGACCACACTGATCACATCCATAGGGTTTCTCTCCAGTATGAATTCTCTGGTGTGTTTTAAGGTTGGACATCCTAGAGAAGTGTTGTCCACACTGATCACATCCATAGGGTTTCTCTCCAGTGTGCATTCTCTGGTGTCTTTTAAGGAGGGTCATTTGAGAGAATTGTTGACCACAATGGTCACACCCATAGGGTTTCTCTCCAGTGTGCATTCTCTGGTGTGTTTTAAGGTTGGACATTGTAGAGAAGTGTTGACCACACTGGTCACATCCATAGGGTTTCTCTCCAGTGTGCATTCTCTGGTGTGTTTTAAGGGTGGACATCTTGGAGAAATGTTGTCCACACTGGTCACATCCATAGGGTTTCTCTCCGGTGTGAATTCTCTGGTGTATTTTAAGGGTGGACATTTTTGAGAAGTGGTGTCCACACTGGTCACATCCATAGGGTTTCTCTCCAGTGTGGATTGTTATGTGTTTTTTAAGAGTCGACATCAAAGAGAAGTGTTGTCCACATTGGTCACATCCATAGGGTTTCTCTCCAGTGTGAATTCTCTGGTGTGTTTTAAGGGTGTCCATTCTAGAGAAGTGTTGACCACACTGATCACATCCATAAGGTTTTTCTCCAGTATGAATTTTCTGGTGTGTTTTAAGGCTGGATAGTAGAGAGAAGTGTTGTCCACATTGATCACATCCATAGGGTTTCTCTCCGGTGTGAATTATTCTGTGGTTTTTAAGGCTGGACATTAGAGAGAAGTGTTGACCACACTGATCACATCCATAGGGTTTCTCTCCAGTGTGAATTATATGGTGTCTTTTAAGGCTGGACATCCTAGAGAATTGTTGACCACACTGATCACATCCGTAGGGTTTCTCTCCAGTGTGAATTCTCCGGTGTAGTTTAAGGGTGGACATCTCAGAGAAGTGGTGTCCACACTGATGATTCAACACTGGATTGCAGAAAGACAAAGGAAATATGGTTGAGAGATGGGTATATATATATATATGTGTATATACATATATATATATATGTATGTATATATATATATATATATATATATATATATATATATATATATATATATATATATATATATATATATATATATATATATATATATATATATATATAAAAAACAAGAAACATGCTGAGACAACAAATGAGCAAACATAAAGAGCAGAAATTATCTACATCAAAGCTACATGTCCTTTTTTCTCAATTAAAATGAAACACAAAGTATAACTTTGAGACAAAAGTAGATAGAGAAAGTAAAATACCATTTTCTTTGGGTCCCTCCTGTTCAGCAGAACTGTCCCTGGTTGGGTTGAGAGAGTTCATCTTCCACTGAATTCTGGAGTCCACAGTCAGATATGATCAGAAATGATTGATATCCTGGAGGAGTTGTGGATAAATTACAACTACAAACTCTTCTTATACTAGAGAGCCTGGGGGTGGAGCCAGTAACTGCTTTGAATGATTGGACAAAGAGAACAATACAATCATCTCTCCACCAATCACAACCTAACATACTTCTACATGACCCTACATGTGCTCCGCCCCTCCCTCCTCCCCCAGACATGCTCCATCCATTTACCTTCTAGAAACTGTTGACTTTCTGTTACAAGAGAACCAAGAGCATCCATTTGTGGATGAATTGATTTGTAATCTTCATGTAATTCCAAAATATAGATAGATAGATAGATAGATAGATAGATAGATAGATAGATAGATACTTTATTGATCCCGAAGGAAATTTGTTTTGCTCAACGGCTCCAGTGCAATACATTCATACAGATATCAATAAAAGAAGTCATGGTAAACATTTAAAAAACATTACACCAATGGGAAAGAGTGCTTATAAGAATCTTAATTCTTATAAGATGAATATAAAATACATGAATATGACACCTTGTATGTATAAATGAAGATGTGTAAATTGAAGTATATTTAAGTGTTTTGTTGTTCTAAACCCTGGTGGTGGTGGGCTGCTTTGTGAATGTAATTTGATGAATTAAGTTACCATAAACACATTACATAAATAGTTCACCTCAAACTATCTCTGATATGAAAAGTGAAATATAGATCTAATTTCACCTTTTTCTGTAATGGTCATCACTGCTAGCCATTTATCATGTCCTGCTTTCATTTACAATGAACAACTCTAGTCATGTCCGTGTGGATGAGTCTCTCAAATCTCAATCTAGCTACTCAAGCAGAGCCATTAAGATGGATAGAACATTCAAGTTCCTATTTTACACTATTGCTGCAAATTTCTTCAGAACAATACAACCTGGTGTGGTGAAGGAATAACTGCTTGCTATATTCTGTTCATAGTCTTCATTGTACATCACAGCATCTTCATTTATTTGGCAAACATCTTCTGTTCTCTAAAATGACATGGTCTTTAGAAATATCTCCCTCACCCACTTCACACCTGCACTGCAACATTCCTTTTGTCTTGTGAATGATGCTTAGCCGTCTTTAGAAAATGACCTATATCCATGCAAATGTTGTCATTGATTACATGATGAGTCATGATGAGACAGGGATTATTTGAACCCAAATAACAGGCCTTTGTGGATTAACATGGTCATATTTTGTCATATAACTATTGCTTGCTATATTGTATTTATAGTGTGTCATTGTAACAGCATCTTAAGTTATTTGGCAAAACATATTAAGTACAATGTATTTTATCGCTTCCCTAACACCCAGTGTCTTCCATGTGATTACATTAAATTCAGAGAAACACAGTAAACCAACACATTGCAAACTGCATCTTGACTTTAAATGTTTTTTACAAACAAGTCAAAATACACAAATAGTCCATTGTGAGTATATATGGGGTCCACTGCTATGGCTTAGAAGTAGTCACAGCATAGTAGTAGTATTAATAGTAGTACTAGTAGTAATCATTTGTTCGATTGTTTAATCATTTGCTATTGTGTGTATGTAAACTACATTATTACTTTATATAGTAAACAGTTCATGGCCAGGTTCTTGGCCACAGCAATGTAGGCACACTGTATATTTGACAAATTAACCAGAATGTATTATTTAAAAGTAATTAACTAGACTAACTTTACTTCTAAAATGTGGTAGACTACATAATCAACGTCACTACTTTAGTTCAAAACATGTATTTGACAGAAACACAAACACTAAATATGTATTAGGCTACTATGCAACTAACTGTGATTCTCTGATGGAATTCAATATATTAATGTATTCATATGAAAGGCCCCAAGGTGCATTAAATGCCATGTGCCCATCATTATTGCATGTAATGTAATCAATAGAAAGGGTAGAACCAGCTTAGGTGAAGAACTGTTTGTTATAATGTGTTTATATGATGGGTTCGAAATGCAGCTTTTCTATGACTGATCACAAACACACTTTTTTGTTACCAACACACTCTGACTTCTGGTGTGATGTCCTCTTAAATTATACATAGATAATACATCAGCACCTTGAATGTGTATACTATGGCCTCTACATATTTTGAATCAAGTTCTAATGTGAAGTAAATCTTTAGATTTGCATTCTGGGTGATCACAAGAGGACATCTCTTAATACAGATGTAAATGCCTCAAAGAGGACAACAATCACCTCCCCTCTCAGAGAGGGAAAGAAGGGTGAACATGTTTGACACCTCTTTGTTTGAACTGATCAAAGCTATGATCATGATGAGTCAGGCTATAAGCATACAGCAAAGAGAAGATGTCACTGTACAGATGTGCCACTTCAAAACTTCACACGTTACTGTTCTTTCCCTGATAGTGCCCTGAAAGGGCATTTTTTTCCTCCCTTTTCTGCCCTTAAAATGCTTTTGTTTTGTTTTGTTTTGCCCCTGAAAAGAAGTTGTCACTACACACCCCCGTTTTTCCCTTCAACAGACATCCATATACATGAGAACAAAAGAATATGTGTTGAACAAGGTGTCAGACTCATTATGAGGCGAAAGGTGATTTGACCAGTTGCTCAAATTAATTAGCATCATAAAAGCAGTGATCATCAAAATAATTCAGCATTTTAAATGCCCTTCTTTGTCCCTCTTATTGCCCTGGGAATCCCCTGAAAATGTACTGTCTTGGCGATGGCAGGACATGTGAAGTTTTGAAGTGGCACATCTGTATGTCTCACTTAACCACTTTGGTAGATTTAACACATCATTATTTATTAAGTCTTAATACATGTTAAAGAGATTGCCTATAAACCACAAAGACACTCAATATATACCAATATAAAACACATTTACAAATGAATTCCTACTCATTACATTATTATGTAATGATGAATACAATTTAGTAGAGATAATGTTTTAATGTATTTTACATCATGTTTAAATGATTCTTAAATGTTCTACAATCATTTACCAATGTATATGAATGGTTTGTCTATGATTAGTTATTTATCTATATATAGCTTATTATTATTATATAACTAGTTACAAATGATTTCATAATCATTTACAAACTTATACAGATGGCTTATTCATGAACAACTTACTACTTACTAATACCTTATAAATACTTTTTAAACCATAGTTTTAAATGATTTATTATCATTTACGGATTTAAACAAAGCGTTTGTTCATTATTATAAATGTTTTATAACAGGTCATTGTTATGAACTGCTACCGTTGTTTTTATATTGACCCCTTTTATCCCACATCCATATTCTGGGCAGAACAATTACACTTAGTGTAAACAGAACAAATAAGTACCCAGGTCCAACCCAGGTCCAGTTTTTTAAGTCTGGAGGGTTTATTATAGGGTATATATAATAATATAGGGTATTATAGTATGTATATAAGCTGTTTGAACTTGTAAGATTTTTGTCATTGAATCAATAAGAGACACGTCTTTTAGTTTCCAAATAAGGAACAAAGTGCATCCCTTATCAGTTCAACATGTTTGGGTTTGTGTTTATAGTAACTACAGTCATCATATTGTGTGTTTGCACGCACACACAAGCACACACACACACACACACACACACACACACACACACACACACACACACACACACACACACACACACACCACCCAATGACTTGAGGCACCGCCAGGCACCAACTTACTGTGATTGTATCGTTATTTGTCATACAAGAAAAAAGGAGAACAAAAAAAGAATCAATCAAGAAGGGTTTATTTGTCACTCACTTACAATATCTGAAATATTGATGGGACATGTTCAGCAAAGACAGTGATAACACAACAATGCAATATAAAAACTAGGTGTAATGAAGTTAAACATACCATGATGACAGGTATGGTATCTAATCTAAAGCAGCAATCAGGAATTTACAAGAAGTCAGAAGGCATACATATAAAAAGCAATTTGTTCTAACTGGCTTCAACACCAGACACCACCTTACCTGTGCTTTCTAATCATTACTTTGAAAACTACATGCACCACGTGTGTGTTAACACATTATTAAATAGTGGTCTTCAGGTGGGCGCACACTTGGCACTTTGGCTACCACTGTGTGCGGCCACCTTCTTGTCTCAAGACCACTATTTAGTTTATCCTGCTGTGGGACACCACTACAAGGACTTTGGTGTGAGTAGCATTATCGTGCAGAGTGTTAACACACTAGTGTCCCAACATCTATAACGGCAATGCAAATATACATGTAATAGGTTCATAACAGCTCAGCAGACTTAATGAAAAACTGTTCATCGTGTTGGATGTTTCTGTTCCGTTCTAAAAAAGCAATTGTCACAATGTTCACAATGATTTGTCATTGAGAGCAGATCTACAAGTTCACAACACAACGCACTGCGAGCTTGTAGATCGGCTATTTGTGTGCGTGCGTGACATTTTAGGCTGCTTAACTGCGTAACATTAATTCCATATTGACCAAATTAGGGTTTCTCTCCAGTGTGAATTCTCTGGTGTGTTGTAAGGTGGTCCATTCTATAGAAGTGTTGACCACACTGATCACATCCATAGGGTTTCTCTCCAGTATGAATTCTCTGGTGTGTTTTAAGGTTGGACATCCTAGAGAAGTGTTGTCCACACTGATCACATCCATAGGGTTTCTCTCCAGTGTGCATTCTCTGGTGTCTTTTAAGGAGGGTCATTTGAGAGAATTGTTGACCACAATGGTCACACCCATAGGGTTTCTCTCCAGTGTGCATTCTCTGGTGTGTTTTAAGGTTGGACATTGTAGAGAAGTGTTGACCACACTGGTCACATCCATAGGGTTTCTCTCCAGTGTGCATTCTCTGGTGTGTTTTAAGGGTGGACATCTTGGAGAAATGTTGTCCACACTGGTCACATCCATAGGGTTTCTCTCCGGTGTGAATTCTCTGGTGTATTTTAAGGGTGGACATTTTTGAGAAGTGGTGTCCACACTGGTCACATCCATAGGGTTTCTCTCCAGTGTGGATTGTTATGTGTTTTTTAAGAGTCGACATCAAAGAGAAGTGTTGTCCACATTGGTCACATCCATAGGGTTTCTCTCCAGTGTGAATTCTCTGGTGTGTTTTAAGGGTGTCCATTCTAGAGAAGTGTTGACCACACTGATCACATCCATAAGGTTTTTCTCCAGTATGAATTTTCTGGTGTGTTTTAAGGCTGGATAGTAGAGAGAAGTGTTGTCCACATTGATCACATCCATAGGGTTTCTCTCCGGTGTGAATTATTCTGTGGTTTTTAAGGCTGGACATTAGAGAGAAGTGTTGACCACACTGATCACATCCATAGGGTTTCTCTCCAGTGTGAATTATATGGTGTCTTTTAAGGCTGGACATCCTAGAGAATTGTTGACCACACTGATCACATCCGTAGGGTTTCTCTCCAGTGTGAATTCTCCGGTGTAGTTTAAGGGTGGACATCTCAGAGAAGTGGTGTCCACACTGATGATTCAACACTGGATTGCAGAAAGACAAAGGAAATATGGTTGAGAGATGGGTATATATATATATATGTGTATATACATATATATATATATGTATGTAT
This sequence comes from Gymnoscopelus microlampas, assembly GCF_963454915.1. Taxonomy (NCBI): domain Eukaryota; kingdom Metazoa; phylum Chordata; class Actinopteri; order Myctophiformes; family Myctophidae; genus Gymnoscopelus; species Gymnoscopelus microlampas. The sequence continues at coordinate 8,186,500 of NC_139941.1, read as the reverse complement.
ATATATATATATATATATATATATATATATATATATATATATATATATATATATATATATATATATATATATATTATATATATATATATATAAAAAACAAGAAACATGCTGAGACAACAAATGAGCAAACATAAAGAGCAGAAATTATCTACATCAAAGCTACATGTCCTTTTTTCTCAATTAAAATGAAACACAAAGTATAACTTTGAGACAAAAGTAGATAGAGAAAGTAAAATACCATTTTCTTTGGGTCCCTCCTGTTCAGCAGAACTGTCCCTGGTTGGGTTGAGAGAGTTCATCTTCCACTGAATTCTGGAGTCCACAGTCAGATATGATCAGAAATGATTGATATCCTGGAGGAGTTGTGGATAAATTACAACTACAAACTCTTCTTATACTAGAGAGCCTGGGGGTGGAGCCAGTAACTGCTTTGAATGATTGGACAAAGAGAACAATACAATCATCTCTCCACCAATCACAACCTAACATACTTCTACATGACCCTACATGTGCTCCGCCCCTCCCTCCTCCCCCAGACATGCTCCATCCATTTACCTTCTAGAAACTGTTGACTTTCTGTTACAAGAGAACCAAGAGCATCCATTTGTGGATGAATTGATTTGTAATCTTCATGTAATTCCAAAATATAGATAGATAGATAGATAGATAGATAGATAGATAGATAGATAGATACTTTATTGATCCCGAAGGAAATTTGTTTTGCTCAACGGCTCCAGTGCAATACATTCATACAGATATCAATAAAAGAAGTCATGGTAAACATTTAAAAAACATTACACCAATGGGAAAGAGTGCTTATAAGAATCTTAATTCTTATAAGATGAATATAAAATACATGAATATGACACCTTGTATGTATAAATGAAGATGTGTAAATTGAAGTATATTTAAGTGTTTTGTTGTTCTAAACCCTGGTGGTGGTGGGCTGCTTTGTGAATGTAATTTGATGAATTAAGTTACCATAAACACATTACATAAATAGTTCACCTCAAACTATCTCTGATATGAAAAGTGAAATATAGATCTAATTTCACCTTTTTCTGTAATGGTCATCACTGCTAGCCATTTATCATGTCCTGCTTTCATTTACAATGAACAACTCTAGTCATGTCCGTGTGGATGAGTCTCTCAAATCTCAATCTAGCTACTCAAGCAGAGCCATTAAGATGGATAGAACATTCAAGTTCCTATTTTACACTATTGCTGCAAATTTCTTCAGAACAATACAACCTGGTGTGGTGAAGGAATAACTGCTTGCTATATTCTGTTCATAGTCTTCATTGTACATCACAGCATCTTCATTTATTTGGCAAACATCTTCTGTTCTCTAAAATGACATGGTCTTTAGAAATATCTCCCTCACCCACTTCACACCTGCACTGCAACATTCCTTTTGTCTTGTGAATGATGCTTAGCCGTCTTTAGAAAATGACCTATATCCATGCAAATGTTGTCATTGATTACATGATGAGTCATGATGAGACAGGGATTATTTGAACCCAAATAACAGGCCTTTGTGGATTAACATGGTCATATTTTGTCATATAACTATTGCTTGCTATATTGTATTTATAGTGTGTCATTGTAACAGCATCTTAAGTTATTTGGCAAAACATATTAAGTACAATGTATTTTATCGCTTCCCTAACACCCAGTGTCTTCCATGTGATTACATTAAATTCAGAGAAACACAGTAAACCAACACATTGCAAACTGCATCTTGACTTTAAATGTTTTTTACAAACAAGTCAAAATACACAAATAGTCCATTGTGAGTATATATGGGGTCCACTGCTATGGCTTAGAAGTAGTCACAGCATAGTAGTAGTATTAATAGTAGTACTAGTAGTAATCATTTGTTCGATTGTTTAATCATTTGCTATTGTGTGTATGTAAACTACATTATTACTTTATATAGTAAACAGTTCATGGCCAGGTTCTTGGCCACAGCAATGTAGGCACACTGTATATTTGACAAATTAACCAGAATGTATTATTTAAAAGTAATTAACTAGACTAACTTTACTTCTAAAATGTGGTAGACTACATAATCAACGTCACTACTTTAGTTCAAAACATGTATTTGACAGAAACACAAACACTAAATATGTATTAGGCTACTATGCAACTAACTGTGATTCTCTGATGGAATTCAATATATTAATGTATTCATATGAAAGGCCCCAAGGTGCATTAAATGCCATGTGCCCATCATTATTGCATGTAATGTAATCAATAGAAAGGGTAGAACCAGCTTAGGTGAAGAACTGTTTGTTATAATGTGTTTATATGATGGGTTCGAAATGCAGCTTTCCTATGACTGATCACAAACACACTTTTTTGTTACCAACACACTCTGACTTCTCTGGTGTGATGTCCTCTTAAATTATACATAGATAATACATCAGCACCTTGAATGTGTATACTATGGCCTCTACATATTTTGAATCAAGTTCTAATGTGAAGTAAATCTTTAGATTTGCATTCTGGGTGATCACAAGTGGACATCTCTTAATACAGATGTAAATGCCTCAAAGAGGACAACAATCACCTCCCCTCTCAGAGAGGGAAAGAAGGGTGAACATGTTTGACACCTCTTTGTTTGAACTGATTAAAGCTATGATCATGATGAGTCAGGCTATAAGCATACAGCAAAGAGAAGATGTCACTGTACAGATGTGCCACTTCAAAACTTCACACGTTACTGTTCTTTCCCTGATAGTGCCCTGAAAAGGCCTTTTTTCCCTCCATTTTCTGCCCTTAAAATGCACTGTTTTGCCCCTGAAAAGAAGTTGTCACTACACACCCCCGTTTTTCCCTTCATCAGACATCCATATACATGAGAACAAAAGAATATGTGTTGAACAAGGTGTCAGACTCATTATGAGGCGAAAGGTGATTTGACCAGTTGCTCAAATTAATTAGCATCATAAAAGCAGTGATCATCAAAATAATTCAGCATTTTAAATGCCCTTCTTTGTCCCTCTTATTGCCCTGGGAATCCCCTGAAAATGTACTGTCTTGGCGATGGCAGGACATGTGAAGTTTTGAAGTGGCACATCTGTATGTCTCACTTAACCACTTTGGTAGATTTAACACATCATTATTTATTAAGTCTTAATACATGTTAAAGAGATTGCCTATAAACCACAAAGACACTCAATATATACCAATATAAAACACATTTACAAATGAATTCCTACTCATTACATTATTATGTAATGATGAATACAATTTAGTAGAAATAATGTTTTAATGTATTTTACATCATGTTTAAATGATTCTTAAATGTTCTACAATAATTTACCAATGTATATGAATGGTTTGTCTATGATTAGTTATTTATCTATATATAGCTTATTATTATTATATAACTCTAGTTACAAATGATTTCATAATCATTTACAAATGTATACAGATGGCTTATTCATGAACAACTTACTACTTACTAATACCTTATAAATACTTGTTTTAACCATGGTTATACATTATTTATTATAATTTACGGATTTAAACAAAGAGTTTGTTCATGATTCATTAATTGTCTACAAGCTGCTTCTACATGTTTTATAACGGGTCATTCAAAGAATAGAGAGTAGATTACCTCAATTGTCTTCAGGTCAAGGGTTGAGTCATTTTGCCTCACAGCATTGTGCTTCGTTAGCATTAGAATTGTCCTTGATTCTCTCAGGTTAGCATGGCTACCAAATAAACATTATGTTGAATGTTGAATTGAAAGTTGTAGCTAAAGTGCATTATGCACAATGTGTTGGTGATGGCAGTAATGTTGAATTAGATTTAAACATAAATAAAAAATAAACAAAAGGTAAAAACATGCATAGTATGCTGGTTACCCCCTTTTGCCATAAAAGCTGATGGCCGTTGCACCTCTAAATCACCTCGTATTGCAAAAATATTTTGCATATGTTGTAACAACATGCATTGGAACACTTTTATCACATTAACAGATCAGCAGGTTAAAATTGTATTTTTTGATGCACCCTAATGTTTGTCATTGAATAAATAAGAGACACGTCTTTTAGTTTACAAATAAGGAACAAAGTGCATCCCTTATAGGTTCAACATGTTTGGGGTTGTGTTTATAGTAACTACAGTCATCATATTGTGTGTGTGCCCGCGCACCCGCGCACACGCACACACACACACACACTTTATAACAAGATAAAGATAAGACATATTTGAAAATGAAATGATTAAATAGTACATTGTTTAGTGCACTAACTGGAGGCACCGCCAGACACCAACTTACTGTGATTGTATCATTATTACCTTGAACATTCGTCATACAAGAAAAAAGGAGAACAAAAAAGAATCAATCAAGAAGGGTTTATTTGTCACTCACTTAGTACAATAACTGAAATATTGATGGGACATGTTCATCATAGACAGTGATAACACAACAAAGCAATATAACAACTAGGTGTAATGACGTTAAACATACCATGATGACAGGTATGGTATATAATCTATAGCAGCAATCCGGAATATACAAGAAGTCAGAAGGCATACATATAAAAAGCAATTCGTACTAACTGGCTTCAACACCAGACACCACCTTACCTGTGTTTACTAATCATTACTTTGAAAACGACATGCACCACGTGTGTGTTAACACATTATTAAATAGTGGTCTTCAAGAGACAAGAAGGTGGCCGCACACTTGACACTTTGGCTACCACTGTGTGCGGCCACCTTCTTGTCTCTTGAAGACCACTATTTAGTCTATTCTGCCGTGGGCCACCACTACAAGGACTTTGGTGTGAGTAGCATTCTCGTGCAGAGTGTTAACACACTAGTGTCCCAACATCTATAACGGCAATGCAAATATGTCATGTAATAGGTTCATAACAGCTCAGCAGACTTAATGAAAAACTGCTCACCGTGTTAGATGTTTCTGTTCCGTTCTAAAAAAGCAATTGTCACAATGTTCACAATAATTCGTCATTGAGAGCAGATCTACAAGTTCACAACACAACGCACTGCGAGCTTGTAGATCGGCTATTTGTGTGCGTGCGTGACATTTTAGGCGGCTTAAATGTGTAACATTAATTCCATATTGACCAAATTAGGGTTTCTCTCCAGTGTGAATTATCTGGTGTCTTTTAAGGTTGGACATTATAGAGAAGTATTGACCACACCCATAGGGTTTCTCTCCAGTGTGAATTCTCTGGTGTGTTTTAAGGTGGTCCATTCTAGAGAAGTGTTGACCACACTGATCACATCCATAGGGTTTCTCTCCAGTATGAATTCTCTGGTGTGTTTTAAGGTTGGACATCCTAGAGAAGTGTTGTCCACACTGATCACATCCATAGGGTTTCTCTCCAGTGTGCATTCTCTGGTGTCTTTTAAGGTGGGTCATTTGAGAGAATTGTTGACCACAATGGTCACACCCATAGGGTTTCTCTCCAGTGTGTATTCTCTTATGTGTTTTCAGGTTGGCCATTTGAGAGAAGTGTTGACCACACTGGTCACATCCATAGGGTTTCTCTCCAGTGTGCATTCTCTGGTGTGTTTTAAGGGAGAACATCGTAGAGAAGTTTTGACCACACTGGTCACACTCATAGTGTTTCTTTCCAGTGTGCATTCTCTGGTGTGTTTTAAGGTTGGACATCGTAGAGAAGTTTTGACCACACTGGTCACATCCATAAGGTTTCTCTCCGGTGTGAATTCTCTGGTGTGTTTTAAGGGTGAACATCGTAGAGAAGTTTTGACCACAGAGGTCACATCCATATGGTTTCTCTCCGGTGTGAATTCTCTGGTGTGTTTTAAGGTTGAACATCGTATAGAAGTTTTTACCACACTGGTCACATCCATAGGGTGTCTCTCCAGTGTGAATTATCTGATGTCTTTTAAGCTTGGACATGAATCTAAAGTGTTGTCCACATTGATCACAGCAGTGTCGTTTTGGTTTAGCCAAGCTTCTTTGTTCCTTCACTGCTGGTAGCACAGGGAAGCCAGACTGATGATTCAACACTGGATTGCAGAAAGACAAAGGAAATGAAAATTGAGAGATGGGAATATATATATGAATATATATATATATATATATATATATATATGAATATATATATATATATATATATATATATATATATATAGAGAGAGAGAGAGAGAGAGAGAGAGAGAGAGAGAGAGAGAGAGAGAGAGAGAGAGAGAGAGAGAGAGAGAGATCAAGCAACAAATGAGCAAACAGACATAAAGATTTGAAATGATCTACAAGTTACAGGTCCTTTTGTTTAAATTAAAATGAAACACAAAGTATAATATTGAGACAAGTGATGAGAATTGCTCAATTAGGTAAAGTGATAACACGTTTGTACGACTAAGCAGTGAAAGTAAAAGTAGAAAGTAGGTAGAGAGAAGTAAGTAACATACCATTTTCTTTGGGTCCCTCCTGTTCAGCAGAACTGTCCCTGGTTGGGTTGAGAGAGTTCATCTTCCACAGAAATTATTGATATCCTGGAGGAGTTGTGGATAAATTACAACTACAAACTCTTCTTATACTAGAGAGCCTGGGGGTGGAGCCAGTAACTGCTCTGAATGATTGGACAATAGAGAACAATACAACCATCTCTCCACCAATCACAACCTAACATACTTCTACATGACCCTACATGTGCTCCGCCCCTCCCTCCTCCCCCAGACATGCTCCATCCATGCAACCTTCTAGAAACTGTTGACTTTCTGTTACAAGAGAACCAAGAGCATCCATTTGTGGATGAATGGATTTGTAATCTTCATGTAATTCAAATATATCTGAATTATTATAAGATGAATATAAAATATATGAATATGACACCTTGTATTTATACATGAAGATGTATAAATTGAAGTATATTTAAGTGCTTTGTTGTTCTAAACCCTGGTGGTGGTGGGCTACTTTGTGAATGTAATGTGATGAATTAAGTTACCATAAACACATTACATAAATAGTTCACCTCAAATTTCTGATATGAAAAGTGAAATATAGATCTAATTTCACCTGTTTCTGTAATGGTCATCACTGCTAGCCATTTATCATGTCCTGCTTTCATTTACAATGAACAACTCTAGTCATGTCCGTGTGGATGAGTCTCTCTCATCTCAATCTAGGTACTCAAGCAGAGCCATTAAGATAGATAGGCCATTCAAGTTCCTATTTGACACCATTGCTGCAAATTCCTTCAGAACAATACAACCTGGTGTGGTGAAGGAATAACTGCTTGCTATTCTGTTCATAGTCTTCATTGTACATCACAGCATCTTCATTTATTTGGCAAACATCTTATGTTCTCTAGAATTACAAGGTCTTTAGAAATATCTCCCTCACCCACTTCACACCTGCACTGCAACATTCCTTTTGTCTTGTGAATGATGCTTATGCGTCTTTAGAAAATGACCTATATCCATGCAAATGTGATCATTGATTACATGATGAGTCATGATGGAATAATTTGACCCCAAATAACAGGCTTTTGTGGATTAACATGGTCATATTTTGTTTCCAGAAGAACATTATAGGGAATGTTAAAGTTACACATGTGTATACTAACCCTAACCTTATTTAGGGGAAATCAAGGAAGGGGATTCAGCTTTGTGTTCAAAGCTAAATGAGTTCTGTCAGTTCTGTCAAAAATCTGTTATTTTGACATTGTATTTCACTTGAGTATAGCTACCTTCTCTTTCAGTCTTTAGTCTGGTCTGATTCTCTACATAACTGTTGTTATTGTTGTTGTTGTTGTTGTACAGTCTTACATTATGTGTAAGACTGTACAACTCTGTCCTTCACATAACAGACATTGCAGGTCTAAACCCTAGTGGTGTGCTACTAGAGAATGACACATGATTGCTGAAGTTATCATACAAGTATAATTTAAACCACATTGAAAACCATTGAAATATAGTCCATTGAAGTTCCTAGAAACCTCAATTGTACGTGTTATGATTGTTCCGAATTCCTTCAGAACAATACAACCTGGTGTGCTGAAGGAACTATTGCTTGCTATATTGTGTTTATAGTGTGTCAGTGTACATAACAGCATCTTAAGTTATTTGGCTAAATATATTATGTTCTATATAAGTACAAGGTGTGTTATTGCTTCCCTAACACCAAGTGTCTTCCATTTGATTACATTAAATTGCCAGACACATAGTAAATCAACACATTGCAAACTGCATCTTGACTTTAAATGTTTACAAACACGTAAAAAAATAGACATAAATTGTCCATTGTGAGTATATATGGGGTCCACTGCTATGGTTTAGAAGTAGGCTAGTCACAGCATAGTAGTAGTATTAATAGTAGTACTAGTAGTAATCATTCAATTGTTTAATCATTTGCTATTGTGTGTATGTTAACTAGAGTATTACTTTATACAGTAAACAGTTCATGGCCAGGTTATTGACCACAACAATTTAGGCACACTGTGTATTTGACAAATTAACCAGAATGTACAGTTTAAAAGTAATTAAAGTTGTTCTGTGCAAATTTCCAAAAAACGACTTTTAGCAGCCTCTGCTGGTCATTACTGTCACTGCAGGCCGTTCGTTTATCCTCTGTTACCCAGAATTCCATTCGTTTTCACCGGAAGACGGAAGTGTTTCAAAAAGCGTTCTTTTAATTGTTTGGCGCGGTAGTTCCTGGCCAAACAGGAACCCCGTGGATTTCCGCTTCCATTTTCCGTCCAGATTACGTCATTTTCGAGGGAAAGTCATGCTCGACGGCGTTCAATAGAAAATATATAAATAAAAGGCTTTCGGGGGTGAAATTCTTCGAGTGGGTGTTGTGAAACATTTGCCACTCACAAAAGATATACAATTTAACTTTAGTTTTACTGAAAACGTTACCTAGTATTACTTTAACTAGACTAACTGTACCTATAAAATGTTTGGACTACATAATCAACATCACGTTTTGCACTTGGAACTCTTTAGGAGCAACAAGGGAGGGACCACTGCAACCCTATGGATCACATCCATAGGGTTTCTGTTGGTTTACTCACAACCAACAGACATAAACACACTGTTGTTAGGGTTTAGTTCAAAACACGTATTTGACAGAAACACTAAATATGTATTAGTCTACTATGCAACTAAATGTACTAGTGATTCTCTGAAGGTGCGGCCACCTTCTTGTCTCTTGAAGTAGGGCTTTCACAACTAATGATTTTTACTAGTCGACTCATTTGACCCAGTAGTAGTCGACTAGTCGACTAGTCGAAGTTTACCTATTATGTAATAAAAAAGACGCAGAGAGAAGAGTTCTGAGTAACAATGAAAACTGTATTTTTAAAACGGCAAGTTCAAGCATTCTACAGCATCCCACACAATGTAGTAGTAGCCCATCACAGTTTATGAACATCAAACGAAAATAAATAGTAATCAAATAAAAACAGTTAACAAAATATAAGCAAATTAGTCCCGCCGCGCTGGCTCACGGCATTCGTAGCAGCTAGGTTGCCATGACAACGGATATATACACAACAAGGACACGTGTGTGAGTCTGTGAGAAACAACAACCAACAACAGCATACTGATTTCACAATTGCCACACAATCCACATTCATTTTAGCTGCTACAACAATAAGAAATGAAAACTGGACATGAGTCGTTAACAAATGAGTCCGGCCACGCTGGGGCACGGCATTCATTAGCAGCTAGGTTTAAGGATATATTCACAACAAACACACATGTGAGAACGAAAACAAACAACAGCATTTCATCACTGCCACACAATCCACCTCCATTGTAGCTGCTACAATAATAAGAAATGAAAACTGGACTCACCACAATGACTGTACTGCCGTGTCTCTCGTTAAACGAAATAAACAACAATAAATCCAATCCACCTGTTGGTCAGTAACACACGGCTAGACTAAGACTCGCTCTCGCTGTCACTGTCCTGAGTGTCCTCCTCGTTTATTATGTTCACCTTGCCTTCTCTTTGGTTTGCGTTAAGAAAGACTAGTTTATCAACGTGGGAAGGATGCAGACTTGACCGCTGTCGGGTGACTGTGTTCCCTGCCAGGGAAAAGACACGTTCGCTTGGAGTGCTGGTGGCTGGAATAGCCAGGTAGCTTTTGGAAAGCTTGGCAAGACGGGGGAAACGATCCTCGTTTTGTGCCCACCAAGCAAGTGGGTTTTGCATCGTGGGTATTTGGGTTGATTGTGTGTAATCCCGTAGCTCTTCTGCAACCGTGCTTTCTCGCGTATTCTCCACGCTTTCGTAATTGGGTCCAAACAGTTCTTTAAAGTCACTCTCCAGTCTCGCCTTTTTTCCACGTGGACGTGGGGTGTCCTCCGGTTCCGCTCCAACGCCGTCCTCCTCGGTGTCTGGGCCTGGGGTGTCATCGTCATCTATGGAGAAAATTAAGACACATTAATGGTGTTTTTTTATGTTTTAACTATTCAACTAGTCCTACTTGAATACAATTATTTACAATATAGTGAGCAAATAGGGATACAGGATTACCATTAACATTCATTATTATTAACATTATGTAACATTAGTGGTTATTAACTTAATGATCATCACCTGCTGTAGCTCCTCCAGGACCAGGTTCCTCGCCTCCGTCCTCTCCCGTTACCAGCTCCTTCAGATGTGCCCAGGCGTCCTCTCTGATATTTTCTGGGAGGAATCTTAGTTGCTTGAACCGGGGGTCCAGCATGCATGCCGTGATTGGGACAGATTTAGCCAAACCATCAGTCTCCAACTTGAAGCGTGTTATGAGCTGTTTCCTCACGGCATCCTTGAATTTGCGGGTGGTCACCATGTCAGACTCATTGGCTTTCAGTGTGTTGTCAACCAGGTTTAGTAGGACGGGGTAGACAAATGAGAGCCCGACGTGTGCCTGTCCGCACATTATTGTCGTTGCCTTTGCAAGAGGCCTCAATACAGGGATCAGCTGCTCCATTAAATCCCACTGGCAGTTTTTCATGGAGAGGGCCTTTCTCTGGGACTCCTTCGTTGTCTCCTTATCGTTGAGAACTGCCTGGACTGGAATGCGCTGCTCATACAGACGTTCTACCATGGTGAACGTGGAATTCCAGCGGGTCGCGCAATCGTTTTGAAGTTTGTGGGCTGTCATATTCAGGTTTCCCTGACATTTCTTCAAAGCACAATGTGCAACTGATGAGTGACGAAAAAACCTGACAAGATGTCGAGCAGCATCTGTGGTCTTCACAACCTCAGGTAAAGTTAACCCCGCTTTTATGGCTAGTTGAAGCGTGTGTCCTGTGCATCCAATGTGGTTGGGAAACTTTTCACAAAGCTCCATTGCCAGGTTCATGCTGCTTGCATTGTCATGGACAGTGCAAAAAACATCTAAGTTCCACTCCCCGATGGTTTCTGTCAGCTTTTCGGATATATTAACAGCAGTGTGTCTCTCTGTCATGGTGGTAGTTTGGAGCACTCTTGATTTGATCTCCCAATGGTCTGTAATGTAGTGAGCGGTCACTGTAATATAAGGATCCATAGTGCAAGACGTCCACAGGTCGGTAGTTAGTGAGACACTTTTATCTTCCATCTCCTTGGCAATTTTGGCTCTCACAGTATTGTACTACAATTCGATAATTTTCCAAACTGTAGAATGACACGGGATTTTATAGCTTGGCTCAAAAAACTTGATTAATTCTCTGAAGCCTTCTCCAGAAAGAGCAGAGACTGGTCGAATATATTTGATGACGAAATTGACAAGTAATTCTGTTATCTGCTGTTTTCTCTTCTGTGTGACCGGCGGGCGTTGGGAATAATCTCCCATTGTAGTCTGCCGCTGGGCAGTGTTCTTCTCAGCGACGGCGCTGCTGTCTTGAGGAAGCGGGTGTTTTTTACTCAGATGGTACTGCTAACTAGATGTATTGCTGTACTTCAGTGTAACCTTGCATATTTTACACTGCACCGTTTTTTTCTCCACATCTTCATTGAAATACTGCCATACAAACGAACGACGAGCCTGTTTAGCAGGGGCTGCCGGCGCACCTGCTGCTTCTGTGTTTGCTGCCATGTTTGTTTAGAACGGGAAGTTAGGTAGGCAGCAGTATGTGACGTGTCCCGGTGCCCGGTGCCCGCCCATGTGTCACGTGTGACTGAGTTTGTTCCATTTATAATATTTGTAATTTTTAAAAGATAACTGTGCAGTGGTGACTATAATCTAGTTAAGATTAGCTTGATATATTGTTGGCCTACCAAAAAAAAAAAATAATAATAATAATAATAATAATAATAATAATAATAATAATAAAAAAATAAAATAATCAACTATTCGATTAGTACCAAAAAGGTCGACTAGTGGTTATACTAGTCGATCTTGAAGACCATTATTTACCTGATTGAGTTCGCACACACACACACACACACACACACACACCACCAAATTACTTTGAATGGTCTTTATAAGTGTAGTGCACTAACTGGAGGCACCACCAGACACCAACTTACTGTGATTGTATCATTATTTGTTATACAAGAAAAAAGGAGAACAAAAATAGAATCAATCAAGAAGGGTTTATTTGTCACTCACTTAGTACAATAACTGAAATATTGATGGGACATGTTCAGCAAAGACAGTGATAACACAACAATGCAATATAACAACTAGGTGTAATGAAGTTAAACATACCATGATGACAGGTATGGTATCTATAGCAGCAATCAGGAATATACAAGAAGTCAGAAGGCATACATATAAAAAGTAATTTGTTCTAACTGGCTTCAACACCAGACACAACCATACCTGTGTTTTCTATCATTACTTTGAAAACTACATGTACCGTGTGTGTGTTAACACATTATTAAATAGTGGTCTTCAAGAGACAAGAAGGTGGCTGCAGACTTGGCACTGTGGCTACCACTGTGTGCGGCCACCTTCTTGTCTCTTGAAGACCACTATTTAGTCTATTCTAACGTGGGCCACTGTAAGGACTTTGGTGTGAGTAGCATTCTCGTGCAGAGTGTTAACACACTAGTGTCCCAACATTTATAACGGCAATACGAATATACATGTAATAGGTTCATAACAGCTCAGCAGACTTAATAAAAAACTGCTCATCGTGTTGGATGTTTCTGATCCGTTCTAAAGAAGCACTTGTCACAATGTTCACAATAATTTGTCATTGAGAGCAGTTCACAACACAACGCACTGTGAGCTTGTAGATGGGCTATTTGTGTGTGTGCATGACATTTTAGGCTACTTAACTGCGTAACATTAATTCCATATTGACCGAATTAGGGTTTCTCTCCAGTGTGAATTATCTGGTGTCTTTTAAGGTTGGACATTTTAGAGAAGTGTTTTCCACACTGATCACATCCATAGGGTTTCTCTCCAGTGTGTATTCTCTGGTGTAGTTTAAGGGTGGACATCTCAGAGAAGTGTTGTCCACACTGATCACATCCATAGGGTTTCTCTCCAGTGTGTATTCTCTGGTGTGCTTTAAGGGCGGACATCGTAGAGAATTGTTGACCACACTGGTCACACCCATAGGGTTTCTCTCCAGTGTGAATTCTCTGGTGTGTTTTAAGGGTGTCCATTCTAGAGAAGTGTTGTCCACACTGATCACATCCATAAGGTTTCTCTCTGGTGTGTATTCTCTGGTGTGATTTAAGGTTGGACATTTTAGTGAAGTGTTGTCCACACTGATCACATCCATAGGGTTTCTCTCCAGTGTGTATTCTCTGGTGTGCTTTAAGGGCGGACATCGTAGAGAAGTGTTGACCACACTGGTCACACCCATAGGGTTTCTCTCCAGTGTGCATTCTCTGGTGTGATTTAAGGGCGGACATCGTAGAGAAGTGTTGACCACACTGATCACATCCATAGGGTTTCTCTCCAGTGTGCATTCTCTGGTGTGCTTTAAGGGTGGACATCATAGAGAATTGTTGTCCACACTGGTCACATCCATAGGGTTTCTCTCCAGTGTGAATTCGATGGTGTATTTTAAGGGTGTCCATTCTAGAGAAGTGTTGACCACACTGATCACATCCATAAGGTTTCTCTCTGGTGTGTATTCTCTGGTGTGATTTAAGGTTGGCCATTTTAGTGAAGTGTTGACCACACTGATCACATCCATAGGGTTTCTCTCCAGTGTGTATTCTTTGGTGTGTTTTAAGATGGGCCATTTGAGAGAATTGTTGTCCACACTGATCACATCCATATGGTTTCTCTCCAGTGTGCATTCTCTGGTGTATTTTAAGGGTGGACATCTTGCAGAAGTGGTGTCCACACTGGTCACATCCATAGGGTTTCTCTCCGGTGTGAATTCTCTGATGGATTTTAAGCTTGGACATGCAACTGAAGCGTTGTCCACACTGATCACAGCAGTGTTGTTTTGGTTTAGCCAAGCTTCTTTGTTCTTTCACTGCTGGTAGCACAGGGAAGCCAGACTGATGATTCAACACTGGATTGCAGAAAGACAAAGGAAATAGGGTTGAAAGTATAATATTGAGACAAGTGATGAGAACTGCTCAATTAAAAACTTGAAAGGTAAAGTGATAACACATGTGTAGGACTAAGCAGTGAAAGTAAAAGTAGAAAATAGGTAGAGAAAGTAACATACCATTTTCTTTGGGTCCCTCCTGTTCAGCAGAACTGTCCCTGGTTGGGTTGAGAGAGTTCATCTTCCACTGAATTCTGGAGTCCACAGTCAGATATGATCAGAAATGATTGATATCCTGGAGGAGTTGTGGATAAATTACAACTACAAACTCTTCTTATACTAGAGAGCCTGGGGGTGGAGCCAGTAACTGCTCTGAATGATTGGACAATAGAGAACAATTCAACCATCTCTCCACCAATCACAACCTAACATACTTCTACATGACCCTACATGTGCTCCGCCCCTCCCTCCTCCCCCAGACATGCTCCATCCATGCAACCTTCTAGAAACTGTTGACTTTCTGTTACAAGAGAACCAAGAGCATCCATTTGTGGATGAATGGATTTGTAATCTTCATGTAATTCAAATATATCTTAATTCTTATAAGATGAATATAAAATATATGAATATGACACCCTGTATTTATAAATGAAGATGTATAAATTGAAGTATATTTAAGTGTGTTGTTGTTCTAAGCCCTGGTGGTGGTGGGCTGCTTTGTGAATGTAGTGTGATGAATCTAGTTACCATAAACACATTACATAAATAGTTCACCTCAAACTATCTCCGATATGAAAAGTGAAATATAGATCTAATTTTACCTGTTTCTGTAATGGTCATCACTGCTTTCATTTACAATGAACAACTCTAGTCATGTCTGTGTGGATGAGTCTCTCTCATATCAATCTAGCTACTCAAGCAGAGCCATTAAGATAGATAGGCCATTCAAGTTCCTATTTGACACCATTGCTGCAAATTCCTTCAGAACAATACAACCTGGTGTGGTGAAGGAATAAGTGCTTGCTATATTCTGTTCATAGTCGTCATTGTACATCACAGCATCTTCGTTTATTTGGAAAACATCTTATGTTCTCTAGAATTACAACATCTTTAGAAATATCTCCCTCACCCACTTCACACCTGCACTAAAACATTCCTTTTGTCTTGTGAATGATGCTTAGCCGTCTTTAGAAAATGACCTATATCCATGCAAATGTGGTCATTGATTACATGTTGAGTCATGATGAGACAGGAATAATTTGAACCCAAATAACAGGCCTTTGTGGATTAACATGGTCATATTTTGTCATATAACTATTGCTTGCTATGTATTTATAGTGTGTCATTGTAACAGCATCTTAAGTTATTTGGCAAAACATTTTAAGTACAAGGTATTTCATCGCTTCCCTAACACCCAGTGTCTTCCATGTGATTACATTAAATTGCGAGAAACACAGTGAACTAACACATTGCAAACGGCATCTTGACTTTAAATGTTTATTACAAACAAGTCAAAATACACATAAATAGTCCATTGTGAGTGTATATGGGGTCCACTGCTATGGCTTAGAAGTAGTCGCAGCATAGTAGTAGTATTAATAGTAGTACTAGTAGTAATCATTAAATTGTTAAATTGTTTAATCATTTGCTATTGTGTGTATGTTAACTACAGTATTACTTTATATAGTAAACAGTTCATGGCCAGGTTCTTGGCCACAGCAATTTAGGCACACTGTGTATTTTACAAATTAACCAGAATGTATTATTTAAAAGTAATTAACTAGACTAACTTTACTTCTAAAATGTGTGGACTAAATAATCAACATCACTTTTTGCACTTGGAACTTTTTGGAGCAACGAGGAACCACTGCACCTTCGTTTACTCACAACCAACAGACATAAACACACTGTTGTTAGGGTTTAGTTCAAAACATGTATTTGACAGAAACACAAACACTAAATATTTATTAGACTACTATGCAACTAAATGTACCGGTTATTCTCTGATGGAATTCAATATATTAATTAATTAATATGAAAGGCCCCAAGGCGGTATATGAAAAAAAGCACCTTACCCATAAAATTTGGAACAAAAGATTTCTCAACCTTTACCTTTACCTAAAATTAGATAATTGTGAAATCCAGTATTTTGTTTGTGACTCTATTAAAACCCTCTGAAATGGTCACCCGTTTCAAGTTAACTTAACAAATTATATAACAAATGTCCAACTAGTTTTAACTTCAAGATATCCTCAAAACACAACAAAACTAATAGTCGCATTTTCAGTAATTCAGAAGGTGGTGGCACTACACCGGCGGCGGCCATCTTGAAACTTTTACATTTCTAGTGGTCTGATTTTGGTAAACTTTTGATATGTTATTAAGTACACGTGATACTACAATACAATAAACCATTGAGAAACCTTTTGTTGCACTTTTTCTTGGGTCAAACCATATTTGCACCCGCCTATAACCCCGTATTGCTCACAGAGCACCGGCTCCCCAAGCTAATGGCTGCTCACTGCTCCTAGTTGTTATAGGATGGGTAAATGCAGTGGCCATTTTTCACGTATATGTGTGTGTATGTATATACATATACAGACAAAAAACACCCCAAGGAGTGGGGGACTATTCTATTCTACACCATTCAAGATGTACCCTAAACCCCCCACACGCACACGCACGCACACACACACACACACACACACACACACACACACACACACACACACACACACACACACACACACACACGCACACACACACACACACACACACACCCTCAGCGTGAAGGCCTACTAGCTGACCTACAGGCTCTCAATGTCAAATCTGTGATTCTTCTCTTTCTCTCTCTCTCTCTCTCTCTCTCTCTGGGTAGATTAGTTCGGTTCAGTTCCCTGAAGTAATCCTTTTCTTTCCCCACCTGATTCACTGGCAACAGGCGGCGCTTAAGTCTCTGTCAGTCGCACACGCACGCGCACATGCATGCAGCGTGTACACACACCTACACACACACGCGCCAACACACACGCACACACACGCACACACACACACACACACACACACACACACACACACACACACACACACACACACACACACACACACACTCCAGTACAGGCCAGATGACCTCTCACAGAAACCCAAGAAACAGCGAGGCGGGCTGCCGGTGTGTTTTTTGTGTCTCTGTGGAACACACACCTCGCTTTTCAGTCTGTCTGAGGCCCGTCTAACAGTGCTGGAAGAACCACTCTGGTGTTTTACTTAAAGGCACCGTACGCAACTTTGCCCTGTGTTTACATAATAAAACAATACATATGTATTTTACCCATCATTTCCCTCTGTACCAGCAGTCATCAGGTGTTTACCTGCAGAAACACTCTGCCCTCAGACCTTGGGAAGGGTGGAAGGGACGGGGAAAAGAATAAAAGAGACACCAAACTAATTGTATTGTAAAAAAAATACTGCAGAGAGGAAAGGGGGGCACGGTGGCGCAGTCGGTAGCGCTGTCGCCTCACAGCTATAGAAGGTCCTGGGTTCGATTCCCGCCGGTTGGTATTTTCACTGTTTTGGTAAACAAACGGTGAAAACACCAGCGGCTGACAGTGATAACAGCTGGTATAGAGGATGATGGGTAATATACATTGATTTGTTATGTATACACAGGGCAAAGTTACATACTATGCCTTTAAGTAAAAGTAGCAATACAAGTAAAAGGCCTGTATGTATAGGGTTAGTGTCAAATCCCCTCAGGGGTCCCCGGACCCCACTAGTGTTACTATTGATAATGATATGGAGGTCCATTCACTTGATACCATACAACCCCTGAGGCATTAACCAAAAACAGCTGATACAAGCTTATTTTTGCCGAAGTCATTTGATGGAAAGGGGGGAAAAGTGGTCCAAGTACAGAGCCAACTCAGGTCCCATTTACTAAGTCTAGAGCATTGGTTCTCAAAGTGGGGTCCGGGGACCCCCAGGGGTCCTTGAGGGAGTTCCAGGGGGTCCCCAGCTAAATGATAGATTAGGCACCAAATGGACCCTTATGGATCTGTAACTCTAAGAGTTTACAAATGGAACCAAATGGACCCTAACGGGTCCATTTGGTTCCATTTGTAAACTCTCAGAGTTAAATTGACAGATTTTACAATATAAATTGTGGTCCAAGTGATTGAAATGCCATTAAATGGGGGTCTGTAGCCCTAATGCATGTCAAACGGGTCCTTGAAATTAAAATGGTTGAGAGAATCACTGCTAGAGCCGTAAAAAAATGTCTCTTATGGGGGTCCCTGTCATATCTTTTGAAATGAGGGTCCGCGGGCTAATAAGTGTCAATTTAGGGGTCCTTGACATGAAAAAGTTTGAGAACCACTGGTCTAGAGGGTTTAAAGTGGTTGATCATGATCGGCCATTGTTGCCTTCTATAATCCCAGTCCCTGGTTGGTTGCCATGTTTGTCATGGTTAATAGTTCTTAACGAGAATGTGAGGCCCCTCAAGACGGGACGCATTTTTACAATAATCCACCGCCGACTGATAAGCCTCCTGTCACCTACGTGCCTTCCTTGTGACAGGTGCTTATTTGTTCAATTCTGGGGACAATAATGTCCTGTCAGTACGTGGGACAAGTTCCTGAACTGAGAGCTGTCATGAGTCATGCCAGCCATTTTGTATAAAGACATTGTCAAGCTTCTGTCGGGCAGAAACCTCATATCGCCATACGGTATATTTCAACTTTTTTTCAAAAATGTATGCTCTAATTCGTGTGTCTGTGGGTTTGTATAAATTGAACAATGAAGTATTAACACAAACTTGATAATAACTGCTTTGGATCCATTGGAACACAAATGAGTTTTTCTCATTTCCTGATAAGTAACGTTTTTGGACATGCAAGGTTTTTCCAACCCGACAGCGAAGACACATAATTATGGTTGAGCTCCAGCACAATGTGTGTACTTGTCATAACATAAAGATATGGTGGCAGACAGACGCATACAGTATATGAACATGAACACACAGACATGCACAGACAACTACAACCACTGTTTGAAACATGAATACCACACATAATTCATCTTGATTCATGTCCATGTTTTTAACTCACTAGGCCAGTGGTTCTCTAACTTTTTCATGTCAAGGACCCCCAGATTGACACTTATTAGCCCGCGGACCCCTGTTTGAAAATATATGCCAGGGACCCCCATAAGAGAAGACTTTTACGGCTCTAGCAGTGTTTCTCAACCATTTTAATTCCAAGGACCCCCAGTTTGACATGCATTAGGATACGGACCCACGTTTAATGGCATTTCTATCTCTGGAACCCCAATTTATATTGTAAAATCTATGTTAAAGAGGTGGTGCCATGGTTTTGCACTTTTTCTGTTTTTCAAGTGTCTATGAGGTTGATAGAACTTCATTAAACCCCTTGGTGGTGTTTCTATGGTGTTTTATGTCTTCTCTGACTATTTTGAGTTTCTACCTGGAGGCTGAAACCTTGAGGGTCAAACGTGCCAATAGAAAAACAGCTCTTTAGTGACATATAAGCCCATAAGGGTCCATTTGGTTCCTAACGTTGGGGACCCCCTGGAACTCCCTCAAGGACCCCTGCGGGTCCCCAGACACCACTTTGAGAACCAATGCACTAGGCAACTCATAAGCACTAAGAACAACCTGTCGAATATTTCCATGCTAGTGTCTCAAATCTCTGTTGCCTGTTTCAAAATTGCACATACGTGTATGCAGGAGGCAACAGGACGTTGAGTTATAGAAAACAAGTACGTGCTTCCAAACTGGAACACAAAAATAATCGCTGCACAGTTTATTGACAGAAAGCAACTCATAACATGACAACAGTGGATTTTTATGAAACAAAGACTTGACAGAGAGGAAAAGGATAACCCAAGCTGTCTAGGTGCAATATTTGTCCATTTATCATTGTTTGATATAATCAGATAGGACTTTTTGTTTCATGAATGAGCTGTCAACGGAGGGTATTGCAACGTTGATGCAGATAGTATTTATTGCATTTGCTCTTGCATGCTCTTGCATTTGATTAAATACAAGAGCATAGAAACATAGATCATAGAAAAATAGAAAGACATTGCTGCTGCATTAATTAAAAAAAAGGTTGAAATCTTGTTTGAAATCTGCTTACAGATGATGTCACTTAGGCAGGTTTCTGAACTGTCCACAGCCCTCCTCTGAGACACTCAGAGTGAGTAGACAGAAAGGACCAATTATTGCGACCGTAGGTCGCACTTACTACAGAAAGCTGCTCCAGGTGTCCGTCCGTCACTCCGTCACTCCGTTACACACGTCACACTTTTGCCCTGCTCATATCTCCGCACCCATTGCCCCGATCCATGCCACATTTTGCACACACACTCCTTACCTGCCAAACTACACCCTCCAAGGACCCCCGGCGCTCCAGGGACCCCCAGCTGCCTCGGGGACCCCCAAGTGTAAAAAATGAGCACATGTGGACAAATTACCAAATGACCACCCCAACGGGGCTGCTCACGGGGCATTCCCGGGGACCACCCACTCCTGGTGCTCCAGAACGGATGCAAAAGTGGTGGCGCCCCCAGTGGAGGACCCCCTGCCACTGCAGCTCACATAAAATGCCGTAACTCGGGGGCTTGCCCCCCACAAACAATCCCTCCTTTCCCCTATAAACACACTCTCTCTCCCACACCACACACACACACACACACCAACAGCTCTTGCCTGCACACCTTTGCTTTTGGTCTGCAATACGACTGCTGAAACCTTCCCGCAGCTTTTCTTTCTTTCAGGACTTCAGACAAACATTCCTGGTAAGACACTGCCGCCTCCTTCTATACCTCATTTCTACCACACTCTTGCACGTGTTTGCCATACACCACCATGCCTGTTTAGCTGACCCTCTTACATATGTTTTGCTGGACCTTCTTTCACGGGTCAACTGCTTCATTACACCCACATTACACGTTTTCTGCCCACATAAACGCCACCATGTCACAGCTAACCCCACATTTAGACCACCAAACAAAACTATCCATTGCCCACACAACTAGGAACCAATCGCCGTTACAGCCCTCTTCTGTATACATGTGACCTACGGTCGCTTATCTCCCGATTAGGGAGTCTTACTGGTATTAATACTTATCTGGTTTTCTGCTTCTGAAATCGGGCTATTGCACAGCATCTGACCACCTAACCACCCAGCATATCTGACCACTCAACATGGCAGCCATTCGGCTGCTGTGTTGAGTGATCAGATGGGTGGGCCACTGGGCCGTGTACATTTTCCAGAAGAAAAAAAAAAGCACTCAGAGTGGTTTATTGTCAGTATCAGCCAAGGGGCCAGCTTCCTGCTTTGAAATTGAGTCTATGAACAGTTCATATGAATAGCCTGTAGTTTCGCTGCGATGCCCTATAGAGAGAGAGAGAGAGACAGAGAGAGTTCCGTCACGCTTTGATCTCGCCGCAAAGCGGGATGTTGCCTGCTGTAGTTCCAAACATTGGAACTTCCTCATTGAGGAGCACTTCCTCATTAAGCATTTCCGCATTCCATTCTTACAATGGGAGTCTATGCTAGTGACGTAACTCCAGTGGTGGAAAGAAACTAAGCACATTTACTTAAGTGCTGTACTTAAGTACAATTTTGAGGTATTTGTACTTTACTTGAGTATTTCCAATTTCCAATACTTTTACTTCTACTCCACTACATCTCAGATCCAAATATTGTACCTTTACTCCACTACATGTATTTGACATTTTTAGTAACTAGTTACTTTGTAGATTTGATTATTATAACAAAACATACATTAACAACTTCAGACCTATATACATTTCGGCCATTTGGAAACAGCAGATCTACAAGCTCACAATGAGCTTGTAGATCTGCTATTTTCAAAAGATTTGCATACATATGAAAACGTTTTTCCACAATGAGTTCTTTTACCTTTGGTACTTTAAGTACATTTTGATGCCAATACTTTTGTACCTTTACTCAAGTACATTTTGAATTCCGGACTTTTACTTATTTCTATATTGCTGTATTGATACTTGTTGTACTTTTTCCACCACTGCGTAACTCTCTCTCTCTCTCTATAGAACTGCTCCCAGCACCACCAGTAGGCTCTGCTTTCCCTAAGGGTTCTTGCATGTGTTCCCCTGGTGGGAGGTTTGTTATAGATGTAATATATCCCCCCCTGCTGTTTAATGGTTGTCGTCTAATGTGAAGATGTTCTCAAGCTATTATTGGTCTCGATCTATTCCTGAGTTATCTGACTGAACTCTCCTGAACCTGTACACAAGATGTAGCAATAAGGAATCAGTGAACCGTCGACCTACATAACCAACCGCGCGACTTAATTAAGCCATTAAGACCGGGAACGCAGCGCGTGTGTCATTTTTAGATTTCTTTGGCTATTCAAAAAGAGCAGATCTACAAGCTCATGCTATTTTTGAGGAAAAAAATCGTGAAAATGTGTGAAAATCTTTGAATATATATACACTTTTAACTGACATCTTTGCTTCTGGGGGTCCCTGGAACTAAATATTTTGAGATGGGGGTCCGTGGCCAAATACATATCATTGTGGGGGTCCTTGACATGAAAAAGTTTTAGAACCACTGATTGTTTTTTTTTCATTTGCTAGGATTTAGAAGACATTTGTAGAATCCCCCAGAAGCAAATATTTGAGTTAAATCTCAAAAAAATATATACATATATTCAAAGATTTGCCAACATTTTCACGATTTTTCAAAAAAATAGCAGATCTACAAGCTCGTAGCGCGGCACTCGGTGCCGCGCTACGAGCTTGTAGATCTGCTATTTTTGAACAGCCAAAGAAATCCTAAAATGACACAGATGCGCTCCCTGTCTTAGTGGGTTAGCCAAGCCATGCTACTCGTACGCTGAGTCGTGGAACCTGCAGACGCGTGTGATTGTAAGGCGAGCGCTCTGTCTGACTGAGTGACATGGATGATAGCGTGCTTTTTCATGTTTCACCTCCACGCTGATGGATTTAGATCCTTTCCTGAGTCCCGCTCCATCCGTCTTTAGCGTTATCATATTCCACGCAGCAGATCATATCGTAATACAGTGTCATATTCCATACAGCAGATATCAGAGAGCTCCTATCATCAAATGGATCTACAGAAACATGGGCTACTGTATATATATATATATATATAGAGCCCATGCGACTATTATCTACTGATATGGAGTCAGAGATTTTGTGGAGAGTGTGCGCATATTTGGAATGAGTGCTTTTGCAAGCTACGTGTAGACATATACAGTAGGTACATCCACACACAAGCGTGCACCGTACACAAACACACACGCACGCACGATCACAGTCGTAGATAAAACCAAACGGCGCGTTGGCGTGTTTTGCAACATGTTAGACTGCTGTACGTCCAAACAGAAAATGATAATGATAAATTGTATTTGTGATGCACTTTACAGTATTGGAAATGACAAAGTTTGCTGCAGGGTTTAAAAACAAATGGCACACAAATTACAAAAGCAGGGCGAAAATAACAAAAATAAAAGCATTCTGCAACAAGAAGACCCTTTCTTGAGGAAAAAGGTTGATTAAAAACAAATTAACTCAACTGTTAAAACATTGTCTAGGTGCCCTTGACAGCGATTTCGAGCGTTGTTACTGACCTTTGAAAAATCATAGAATATTATTCTCCGCCCAGCGATCGCCTCAAAAGACGTGCACGTCGGTCTCGGAGAATCAGGCGGGGGAAAAGCGTGCCGTCGCGATAATCCGTCCCATAGTTATGGGCAGTTGAATGTGGCTTGTTTTTGCCAAAAAAGCAACAGAAAGAAGAGAAAACGATATTTCATAAATCCTACAATACTAAACGAAACCAGCTTCCTGTTGTTGTGAACACGTGATTTCTGGGTGTACTCTTCTTGGGTGATCCCTGGGATCGTTCACAGGCTGCGGAAGAGCGCCCTCTATCGTAGAAACACCGAAAACACCACATGGCGAGAATCTCGTCAGTGGCGGTGTGAGCCTTGGAGTGAAATGGCGAGAATGATCTCGCCATTGGCAGTCAATGAGTTAAAGGAGAATTTTGGACTACGTTTTTCATACCTTTTCTATGACGTTATGATATCTTAGGATGAATGGTACAGTAGAAAAAATGTCATAACTCGATCCCGGGTCCGCCACAGCTTACAACGTGCGCGGATAGGCCTTGCGTTATATCTTTTTTTGGTTGCATAGTGTTCTGTCACTATGAACGTCAGATCTCACAAAAAAAAAGAAGAAAAAAAGCTATTCAAATAATTATGCGATCTAACGCAAGGCCTATCCGCGCACGTTTTAAGCTGTGGCGGACCCGGGATCGAGTTATGATTTTTTTCTACTGTACCATTCATCCTAAGATATCATAACGTCATAGAAAAGGTAAGAAAAACTTAGTCCAAAATTCCCCTTTAAAGCTAAGAAAAAGCTTTGTTAAAAAGGTATGTTTTGAGTCCATTTTTAAAAGCATCGGTAGATCGTGGGGCTCTCAAGTGGCCCGGGAGGGCATTCCCGTCCGTGGTGGCAGGTGGTGATTATATGTTCATCTGATGGTGGTCTGTGTAGGGGGGCTGGTGGTAATTATATGTTCGGCAGTCTGCCAGGCCCCATGTCTTCATGGATGATTTGCAGTGTGGTGTAAAGTAACTAAGTACATTTACTCAAGTACTGTAATTAAGTACAATTTTGAGGTACTTTTACTTTACTGGAGTATTTCCAATCTTCAATACTTTTACTTTTACTCCACTACATCTTTGAGGAAAATATTGCGCTTCTACTCCACCACAATTATTTGATAACTTTAGTTACTAGTTACTTTGCAGATATAAATAATTACATTATTGTCACGGTCTGCCTCCCCACAGACCGTGTCACCACTTCGGCCACTCCCACTTTCCATTCCTGCTCTCAGTCCTAGGTACACACCTGCCCTCACTCCCTCATCAGCCCAGCGGTGCCCTGCCCTTTGCCAACCTGTGAACACTTCTCTAATGAACCTGCTGCCTATAAAACTGGACTCATTCCACACACACATTGTCAGTACATACTTTGTCGTTCCTGTGAGCTGCCTTGGAGAGTCTTGTCCGTTGACTTGTTTTTCTATAAGGTTTGCACTTCCTGTTTACTGCTTGATTTACTATGCCTTTGCTGTAAGCTAATTACTGCCTTAATAAATACGTGAATTGAAACTATTCTGCTTGTGGTTCTGCATTTTGGGTTCAGTCATTCTGCATTCCTGACAATTATGAAACAGACATTAACCACTTCAGCCCTATTTCATTCCTAGGCTATTTGAAAATAGCAGATCTACAAGCTCACAACGCGTTGCATCGCGGCGCGTTGTGAGCTTGTAGATCGCGACGCGTTGTGAGCTTGTAGATCGGCTATTTTCAAACATTTTAGCACTTTTACTTTTTTACTTTAAGCTGTTTGATGCCAATACTTGTGTACTTTTACTCAGTAACATTTTGAACACAGGCCTTTTTTATATTGTGGTATTGCTACTTTTACTGAAGTAAAATATCCGAGTACTTCTTCTTCCACCACTGGATGATTTAAAGCGGCCGACCCCAGCAAAGCCGCTCAGCGGGGTCCATTATTGCTGGTGTAGCAGAACTTCTCCTTTGGAAGCCATCCCCCCGGGTCCCGTGCTGTATAGCGATGGATTCGCGTGGGCACCGGCTGTCTCCCGCTGACTTAGCGTTAATAGACAGGTCCTCAGGAATAGAACGGAACGTCTCTTGTGCCACCTTTATCGTCAGTGGCCGACGAAGTACTCAGATATTTTACTTGAGTAAAAGTAGCAATACCACAATATAAAAATGTTACAAGTAAACGGCCTGTGTTCAAAATGTTACTTGAGTAGGCTAAAAGTACAAAAGCATTGGCATCAAAATGTACTTAAAGTACCAAAAGTAAAAAGTACTGTTTGAAAATAGCAGATCTACAAACTCACAACGTGTGGCGATGCGACACGTTGTGAGCTTGTAGATCCGCTATTTTCAAAAGCCTAGGTATAAAATAGGGCTAAAGTGGTTAATGTGTGTTATATAAAAAATCTCCTTGAATTCAAGGCTTCATGGGGTGATAATTGATGGAAAATAAGTATTTTTTTTGGGTGAACTACTCCATTAGTACAATAACAATCAAACGCAAGGCTGGGCAAAATATATACGGGTGCATCTCAAAACATTTGAATATCGTGATATACGTAATTAAAGTAAAGCTTTCATATATTCTAGATCAGGGGTACTTTAATATTCTGCTCTTTTTTCCCCAAAATATAGCCGATCTACAAGCTCGTCGAGCTTGTAGATCTCCTACAGTTCTCCTCAGGAAATGGGATGCTAGGGTTCAAGTGGTTAAAGGAGGAGTTGACCCAAAAAATTACTTATTTTCTATCAATTACACACCCCATGAATTTGATTTCATGGATTTATTTTTGTTTTTGTGGCATTCCTAAGACATAATTTGATGACCGGGTGTATATCCGGTAGGAGACACAAATAATCTACTTTGTGTCTCCTACCGGATACATTAGCCGGTAGGAGACGGGAATCAAATTATGCGACAAAAACAAAAAAGAATCCATGGATTCAAGGCTTCATAGGGTGTGCAATTGATAGAAAATGAGTCATTTTTTGGGTGAACTCCTCCTTTAATGTAAAAAAAATATATCATATCACACAAGATTTGGTTGCCTCCCTGTAGTAACTCTGAGGACCCCCTAGGGGTCCCGGACCCCCTGTTGAAGACCCCTGCTGTTCTAGATTCATTGCGCGTACATATCAAAGAAAACCCTGGGCTTCCATAACACCTCAGCAGCGCAACAGGCCTCCATGTCACGCCACATTCAACTTGTTCAGATGTAGCCCAGACCAAGTATTGAGAGCATAAATGAACAGATGGCTCTAATATTTTGAGATGCTGGATTTCAGATTTTCATGAACTGCATGCCGTAATCATCAAGATTAAAACAAAGCAGTGTACAGGGCTTAACGTGGTTAAAATAATAGTGTTCCAAAATCTGACTGCTGGGTTTCTCTGAAACGTTCCTCACAGCAATTTTCCACTGCATATGCATCACGAAATCGTCGGCCATAAACCTTGTATCTCTGTATTTAAACCTTTTCTTTTCTTTGTTTTCCTGTAAACCAATGCCCTACTTCATATACAGGATGGACAGACAGACAGACAGACAGACAGACAGACAGACAGACAGACAGACAGATAGATACTGCATTGATCCCGAAGGAAATTATTCACACAAATGTAGCCGAAGAATAGCCGATCTACAAGCTCACATCGCGACCGGTGTGTGCTTGTAGATCGGCTATTTCTGAAAACGTTTTAAAAGCTCATCATTTGAAAATAATGCTCACAATGCGTCGCAACGCATTGTGAGCATTATTTTCAAATGATTTTTATACATTTGAGAACTTGTGAAACGGGACATTTTGAATAATGAGTCATTTCTACTTTTGGTACTTTAAGTACATTTTCATAGCAATACTTCTGTACTTTTACACAAGTACATTTTGAATTCCGGACTTTTACCTGTAACAGAGCATTCTACATTGCATCATTGATACTTTAACTTGAGTAAAAATAAATTGTACTTTTTCCACCACCGATGAAAGGTATTAACAGGAGCTTGCGACTAAATAATAACCATTTGGGAACGTCGTGTTCTTTCTTTTCCTATTTCCTGAAAAGTAACAGTTTTGGACATACAAGGTTCCCACGCACCTGACAGCTACAACTGCTAACGGGGGACTTCTTATTTTCTCTGCTGAGTAGTTTTGTTCTTCTCTTTTCTCAGAGATCTGCATTTTCCTGATTGAAGCCCTAACTATGTGCTGTTAAGCTGATCCTCACCTCTTGTCGCGGTATAATTCGGTGGCGGTTATTTGAAGAGCGTCAGTATATATTTCTCGCCCGGCGCAGCGGGTGGAATCAGCAATAAGGAGATATTATGCCGAGGTATTACCGGTGTGTTTAGGTGAATAGATATCGCAGATCAAATCTCGGGCGGATACGCGCCGCTGTAACAGCCTTATTTTAATCACTTTCCACTTTCTGAAGCTTTCCAGATATCCTATCTTCTTTACATATTTATGATGTAAAAAAAAAAAAAAAGACTTGGAGCTGTGCGTGCGTGTGTGTGTGTGTGTGTGTGTGTGTGTGTGTGTGTGTGTGTGTGTGTGTGTGTGTGTGTGTGTGTGTGTGTGTGTGTGTGTGTGTGTGTGTGTGTGTGTGTGTGTGTGTGTGTGTGTGTGTGTGTGTGTGTGTGTGTGTGAAACTTTCCACAGGAAGGTGTTATGTGAAAAGCAACAGTAAAGCGTGTCTGAAAATGAAAATTTGAAATCTCACTCGCTCACTACCTCCTCCCGTCCTCTCTGCGTCTCTCTCTAATTTGGTGGTTCTCATCAAACTGGGGTTCGGGGACTGCGAGGGGTCCTCGAGGGGGTTCTTGCAAACCCCCCCCCCCCCCCCCCCCAAGGACCGCACTATGAGAGCCGCTGCCCTCGATGTAAGTCTTTCCTCTGTTTAACTGTAGCCCCTCTCATCACACAACACCAAAGAGTCAACCCCATAGTACAGAGAGAGAGAGAGAGAGCTGTAAGTCCTATTGTTCTCGTCAGCCTGTGTCGCAGTATCAACCAGCCTCCCAGGGAGCTCTTTGATTTATTAGACTCAAAAAAGAAGCCGTGGTCGTGTCTCTCTGCATGTGCAGCCATCTTGAATCCAGCTAACAAAAAAGGAAAACGGGGGCACAATTCAATAGATGCTTTCCACCAATGCATGCTAATGAGGAGGCAGCGCTGGCTCTAATTGCCTCCGTGTCTGCTTCAAAGAAAGGAATGCAGTGGGAGGAAAGTACATTGACTCAAGTATACTGTTCTTTGAGTATAATTTTTCTTTTTTCTTTTTGAAACGTCCACTATACATCTCCGAGGAAAATATCGTACTTTTTTTTTTACTCCACTACATTTATTTGACAGCTTTAGTCACTTTTCATTATGAATTAACCCATTTAGACCTTCTACAAATACCTTCTAAATCAGCAGTTCTCACACTTTCGAGACTTTTCGAAAAATGTTCAAAAAATAGCAGATGTACAAGCTTGCAGCGAGGCATGAAGTGACGTGCTGTGAGCTTGTAGATCTGCTATTTTTGAAATACCCAACGCACAAATCTAAAATTCTTTCCTGGTTTTAATGGCTTTACTTTACCTGAGTATTTCCCTTTTTTTTTTTAAATGTAGGGCACTTTTACTTTGGTTTCTTCCAAGTATATTTTGATGCCAATACTTTTGTACTTTTACTCTACCACATTCTGAATACAGGTCTGTCACTTGTAACATAAGTGTGCTTTTTTTAATTGCTTCTTCCCCCTCTACAGTGTGTTCTGGTATTGCTACTTTCACTTAAAACATCCGAGTGCTCCTTCCACCACTGACGGAATGTGCCTCTTTCTTCTCCTCCCCTTGTCTCCGTCTAGATGTGAACGAATGCGAACGGGAGCCTTGCAAGAACGGGGGCAGCTGCACGGATCGGGTTGCCAACTACTCGTGCGAATGCCCAGGAGAGTACATGGGCAGGAACTGCCAATACAGTAAGTGACGACGTCTCTTCTCTTATCCGTCTCCGTCTCTCATGGGATTGTCTCGAACCTCTCTTTTCTCTTTTCACACTACCAAGAACTAAGTGAACCGTGGGCGTGTGACACGACGGTTCCCATGTGGGCCGTGAGGATATTCACACGGCGGCCATTTTGATATTAAGTTAATGAAATAATTCCACCCCCAGGCATTTCTTCCCAACCTGCAAATATGGCGTGAGAGCAAATATATAGTCAATTGCAAGTGGTCCCTCAACTAATAGGCTCTATGCATGGCAGCAATGTTGGAATGACATTAGGCCCCTTCCTTACTTGCCTAACAGGTGTTATCAATGATTCTAATGAAGGCTCCCCCCATAACTCTGAGAGTGTACAAATGGAACCAAAATGATCTGGTTCCATTTGTACACTCTCAGAGTTACATGCCCGTAAGGGGTCATTTGGAACCCCCTCATGGAACCATGAGGGTCCCACTTTGAGACCCACTGTCGGACTATTGGGACGTCGGAATAATGGGGGGTCGGAATTATGTGCGGACCCCTAATATCAGCACCCTGCTGACTCTGTTTGACCAGAGTGGAACGCAACCTTAAAGGAGAATTCCAGTAATTTTAGATGTTTGCTTTGGTGTGTCGCTAATCACTCACCAACATACAAAGGGCCGTTGAATGTTTCCAGAGAAGCCCCTGTTGTCCATTGTGGAGACCCCTTCCACTGGCATAATGGAGTAATGTGGATAAACAAAAATCGCCTATTTTAGCAGCTCCAAAGTTGTTGTTTATTCCCACTAATCCTCATTATGCAGTGTACTGAC
This sequence comes from Gymnoscopelus microlampas, assembly GCF_963454915.1. NCBI lineage: Eukaryota > Metazoa > Chordata > Actinopteri > Myctophiformes > Myctophidae > Gymnoscopelus > Gymnoscopelus microlampas. Next base: position 8,155,643 of record NC_139941.1, on the reverse strand, counting down.
ACTCAAACATGCACTGAATGTCCCTTATGAGCTGCCGTTCATGCAGAACGACGCGAAGCTAGTCCTCGGTGTTGCCAGATTCTGTGAGAGAAACAAGCAACCAGCTCCATGTCATTCTGTATTGGTAACTCCGGGGCCACCTGAACACTTTCAAAATGTTCAGGTGGACCCCTGATCCAGAAAAGGTTGAGAACCTACTGGTAAAAACATATTTTCACAGGTTCACAGGTTAGGATTTGTTTCCATATCTACTATGGCTCAATTTCACATAACATCTCTGTCGGGTGGAAACCTCACATGTCCAAAACTTCAAATCGAAAAGTATCAAAAGTAGCATATCTACAAGATACACAAAGTTATAAGGAGATTAAAAAAAAGGTTTCTGCCCGACAGCAACGATAAGGTTCTCAGAACCTCATTTCTACGTCCTGCGTCAGAGTCGGTGTCTGTACGGTTTTGTAGTGGTGGCACTGCAGTAGCAATACTCCCTGTGTCTCTGAGCACATACATTATTAACAACGCTACTTGTGAGAAACCGGACCCCAGTTTTGAGAACGACTGGTCTATAAAAAGACATAAAGATACATTTTTAGGTGGTTAACCCATTAAGACCGGGAACACATTTGCGTCACTTTAAGATTTCTTTGGCTATTAAAAAGATAACAGATCTACAAGCTCATAGCGTGGCACCGAGTGCCGCACTATGAGCTTGTAGATCTATTTTTTTTTAAGAATTGTGAAAATGCGCGCAAAAATGTGCGCATATCTTTCAATATATATTTTTAACTCAAATCTTTGCTTCTGGGGATTCTACAAATGTCTTCTAAATCCTAACAGTTTTCTGAAAAAAACGAATGTTGCTTTAATATCAGTGGTTCTCAAACCTTTTTCATGTCAAGGACCCCCAAAATTATATGTATTTGGCCGCGGACTCCCATCTCAAAATATTTTGTTCCAAGGACCCCCCCAGGAGCAAAGCTTTTAGTTAAACATGTATATATATATATTAAAAGATTTGCACACATTTTCACGATTCTTTAAAAAAAATAGCAGACCTACAAGCTCATACCGCGGCACTCGGTGCCGCGCTATGAGCTTGTAGATCTGCCATTTTTAAATAGCCAAAGAAATCTGAAAATGACACAGATGCGTTCCCGGATTGAATGGGTTAAATATACATGGACCTTACAGTTGTTCATTACTTCTATTCCACATAATATACCTAGTAGTTTAAAAACTTTGTTTTCAGTGTTCACCATGTTCCAAGCATAGGTCATAGGAATCAACTTTACTAGTCCATAGCCGGGAATGTGCGCAATCAAAGGTATTTGCAGACTGGGTTATGGATGCATTTCTCCTTTCCGACATGTCGCCTTTCCGACGTTGACGAACCCTATACCTAACCCTAACCCTAACCTTAACCGCACGCGGAAGCCACTAGTCGGAGTGGTGAGATGTCGGAATGGAAGGAGCACCCCCTGGGTTATACCCAGTATGCCTATATGCTTAGTTAAACTTTGGGAGACCAAGTTTGTTGCGGTCTTGCATGTTAATAATGACATTGATTGAGCACAGCTGGTGAGACAGACAGTCTGGGCCTAGGGTAGAGAGTTGTTCAGAGATCAGCTTGGGATGGGCACATTATCAAACGAAATAAATATAAAAAAAATATTTAAAAATAATACAATTTAAAAATATATAAAACCCCAACCCCAGGTTGGGGTTCACTGCGCTAAGCTGTTGTGGTAGTAAGACAGCTGTCCATGTATTCCTATGACTCGATCTGTAGCATACTCTCTGCCTATAGCGAAGTGCACACACACACACACACACACACACACACGCACCCCAAGCCTTTGTTGTCGTAGAGAGAGAAACATGTTTGCCCCGGCCGGCTCGTGTCGTCTCTCAACGTGAAAATACTTGAAACAATGTACTTTCTGACACGTGTTGAGATCGCATATAATTAATAAGCGCTGCGTCTGTTGTATCAATGCCAGAGTAAACAATGTAGACGCTCATGCTATTAGCACTGAGAGCTGCAGCCCGTAGCTAAGTGTACCCGGGGACTGGCCACTGGTCTCGACCGTGATAACAGAGTACATATGCCACGTATGCGCTCCCATAGCCCCAACGCAGAATCTCCGCTGTTTACCATAGACTGTAGGTGTTTACAGAAAAACGCTAATCAACAGTGAAAAACAGGCGTTTGCAGTTGTGTGCATATGCTAATGGTCATGGCTGTGCGCAAGTTCAGATCAATTGCCCAAGCCACTGAGGAGGGCGGCAGTGGCTCAGGGGTAGAGTGGCCGGTAGAGCGGCCGGAGGTTCCCAGTTCGATCCCGGGCTCCCCCAGAGTTAGTGTCGTCGTGTCCTTGAGCAAGACACAAGACACTGAACCCCTAATTCCTCCCGATGAGCAGGTTGGTGCCTTGAATGGTTTCCTCTGCCATCGGTGTGTGAATGTGTGTGTGAATGGGTGAATGTAATGCACAATCTATGTAAAGCGCTTTGGATGAAAGCGCTATATAAATGCACCATAAATAAAATAGCCCAGGTGGACAGACAGGTTTTGATGACAGAATTCCTTGATGGATTGTCACATCACAGGTTTACAGGCGTAAAGAAGTGGGTGAAATTTGTTGTGGTTTTTGTTTTCAGGAAGAGAATAAAAGAAAGGGAGGGGGGGGGGGGGGGGGAGCAAGGAGAAAATACATCAAACCGTAAATAGAAACATGTCGAGGCTAGGCAAAGCTCTAAGATATCTACACATACAGTATACACAATGCATAATCCATCTGAACAATATATAAGGTTCATACAGTGCACACATTGATGTCTGGTTCAGTCAATTGCGCCGTTGCCTTTCTTTTTTCTTTGAATTTTCAGTAGAAAAAGCTCTATGCAGTGTTGGTTTTTCTTCTTGATGGCTGATGATGGTGTGAAGGAGGTTTCGACCAGACAGGCTAAATTGACCATCATTTGTCCATTTGAACCAGTTCATTTTGTCGCCGTCGGGTGGAAACCTGGTATGTCCAAAACCGTACGTTTTCAGGAAATGGGGGGAAAAAAAACCTGCGTTCCAATGGATCCACTCACAGTAGTTATTTTGATAGCAAAAATTGCCGATGTACAAGCTTGTGAGCGTTGTGAGCTTGTATATCGGCTATATTTGCATTTTTTCCCTGACACTACAGTTTGAGGAAGTAGGGCATTATGTTATGGAGAAAACAAAAAATAAATAAACATGAAAAGATTAAAAATGGAGGTACGAGGCTTGTGCCCGACTCCGCCGAAGTGTTTGTTTCTTGTCTGGTGTGCATAATGTGGACTTTCACCCGGCTCTCCACAGGCGCCCTGTCATTACGCCGCTTGTCCTGACAGCAGCGTTTACACACGATGTGATTTGATTCTGTGAGAGCTGCCATTATCCCAGCACTCACATGACATTTACAGACCAGACACCAGGGTAAATAAAGGGACTGGATGACGGCGGGCGAGATAAGATGGCTGTTTACTGATGCTGGGGAAATAAGTGTGATGCCAGGGCACTGGGAGGGAAAAGTACCTGGATATATGTACATTGTGTGTGTGTGTGTGTGTGTGTGTGTGTGTGTGTGTGTGTGTGTGTGTGTGTGTGTGTGTGTGTGTGTGGAAATAATCTATTATTATGAAAGATAATTGTGGATTATTATTAATGAGATAGTAATGTACTTTGTTTCAAATGTCCTGTTGGAGAAAGTGGTGAGTTGGTCTAGTAGTGGCTTAGCATAATAGACCCCTGGTGAGGTAGCAGCTTCAAAGAGCCCCTTGCATACCAAGCGGGGGAAGGTTGAAGATAAGGGACAAAGGGCTTTGTGTGGCAAGGAACAGTACAGTACCAAGAGCAATGCCTCATGGGAGAAGATCTGCCTGCCCTAAAGGCGGACCTTATGTGTGAAGTTGATATAATGGGCTGTCTGGGTACTAGACCTTTAGATTCGATTGCTGTGCCAGGGGAATGGAACCTGGTACAGTTGCTAACAACTTGGCGAGAGAATGGATGGACTAAAGTAAGTGAGAATTAACTATGTAACGATTATAACTCTGATGTGTTCATAATGGGATGAGGATTCACGTCATTTAATATTGTTGTTCTCTGTGTTTTGTTTTCTTACAGGTTTAATAACCTAACCGGTCTGTCTAAGTGATGTAACTAACGTCTGTTTATACCTTAGCCTGACGCTGACTTAATGAACCAGCGCCAGGTCTATCTGTAACTGACCATGTAACTTATGTATTCGATTTATGTATTATGTGTGATTTAGTGAATAAATATCTAAAAGACAACTGATTTGAGTGATTAGCTTAGAACACCAACATCTCTCGACCCCCTTTTTCATTGGGCTTAGCGGTCATAGCTTAGCTGCTCAACGCAGAAAGTATGAGACGCTATAAAAGTGAACAGTGTGTGTGTGTGTGCGTGCGTGCGTGCGCGCATGTGTGTGTATATATTATATAGTTTTCCTTAACCCATTAAGACCTGAGGCCGATTTTTCGTGCCAAGGACCCCCCAAAATTCGGCCGCGGACCCCCATCTGAAAATGTTTTGTGCCAGGGACCCCCAGAAGAGAAAATACACAGAAGATACAACTGATACAACTGATAGGCTCACTGCACAGCAGCATAGAGAAAATCAGCGCCGTTTACCATGACGCAGGGGCCCCGCCGAGACATTTAGGGCCCACCCATGGTGTCGGTAATGTAAAATAATAACTAATAGCCAAAACTGTTAATTTTCAGGATTCAAATTTAAAAAAACTGCAAAAGTAGCAGATCTACAAGCTCGAAACGCGTCGCTTTGCGACGCGTTTCGAGCTTGTAGATCTGCTACTTTTGATGCTTTTGAGTGACGCTGTGGGATGATCAATTAGGGCGTTAATTTAGGAAAAAAACACAAAAAGTGAAAACGTGGAGAGATAAGAGGTTTCTGCCCGACAGCAACGATATACAGAGTACGCAGAGATGTAATGGCAGTTGACAGAAGTTTGGCGGAGCCCGGTGGCTGCTGCTAGCACCAGCGGGCCCTCCATCAGCACTGGAGGAGAGGGACATAAACATGGAGGGAGTCATAAGAGGAGAGGGACATAAACATGGAGGGAGTCATAAGAGGAGAGGGACATGTCGCGGTGACCATCCCGCGTTGGCTGGTTACCCCACTGGGGCTAATAATATAAACCTAGAAAGTAGTGGTGTAAAGTAACTAAGTATATTTACTCAAGTGCTGTACAAAATTTGGAGGAATTTTTACTTTACTGGAATATTTCCATTTTTCTATATTTTACTTCTACTACATCTCAGAGGCAAATGTTGTACTTTTACTCCACAACACTTATTTTAAAATAGTTACTGTAGATTTAGATTGTTATTACAAAACATAGCATTAACCACTTCAGCCCTATTTAAACGTTGGCCATTTGAACATAGCCGATCTACAAGCTCACGACGCGTCGCGATGCGACACATTGTGAGCTTGTAGATCTGCTATTTTCCAAAGATTTACTCAATGTCCCATTGAGTACTTTGACTTTTTGTACTATATAAGTACATTTTTATACCAATACTTTTGTACTTTAACTCAAGTCAAATTTTAATTCCGGACTTTTACTTCTAACAGAGTTTTTCTACATTGCAGTATTGATACTTTTATTTAAGTAAAACATTTGAATACTTTTTTCCACCACTGCTAGAAAGAAACTTGTAACTTAACATTTTCAAGTAATTGTAATGGATTAAGAAGTACAATATTTGCCACTGAGGTGCAGTATCGTAGAAGGATGAAGTATTGAAAAATAAAAAAATATAATCCAGTTAAGTAAAACTACCTCAAAATTGCACAGCATTTTGAGTAAACGTACTTAGATTACTTCCCACCACTGATAACAGGGCAGACCTGCAGACAGAATTGGGGGATTTCCAGAAAGACGAGATAAAAATCAGAGACCTGAAGGTTTGGCTCTGCATCTTGTCCAGGTATCTTTTTTTTACCACCTGCCTAATCTCCTCTAATATGTTAACACAATATAATATTGAGCTTGAACGCCAAATTCAATTAGGTTTTCATTGCATACAGGCTCCTCTTTTTTTTGTTACCGTATGTGATTATCTGAAAGCATTGTCTCAGCAGCATTCACTGGAGATTACATTTGTCAGAAACAAAGCGAGGTGCCATCGGGTTCCGGCTGTAACTGAGCAGCCAATCGGGGTTATTATAGTGAAAGGCATAGTAGGCAGTAGTATAAAAAGTAACTAAGTACATATACTTAAGTACTGTACTTAAGTACTATTTTGAGGTATTTTTAATTTAGTGGAGTATTTCCAATTTTCAATACTTTTACTTCTACTCCACTACATCTCAGAGGAAAATATTGTACTTTTACTCCTCTACAGTACAATCATTTGAAAACTTTAGTTGCTAGTTACTTTTTAGATTTCGATTGTATTAATAAACATACATTAACCATTTAAGCTCTATATATATTTAGGCTATTTGAAAATGGAAGATCTAAAAGCTCACAACGCGTCGTGAGCTTGAGAGTGTACAAATGGAACCAAATGGACCCTTACGGGTCCATTTGGTTCCATTTGTACACTCTCAGAGTTACACACCCACCATAAGGGGCCATTTGGGAACCAAAATGGAGTGTTTCTAGTGAGCCAACATGCACGTTATCAGCACCCTGACCAGAATGGAACAGAGCCTTCATTAGCATCATTGGTAACACCTGTGAAGGAAGTAAGAAGAGGCCCAATTTCTTTCCAATATGGCTGCTGTGCATAGAGCCTGTTGTGTTCGCATAGGCGCGCGACAAAGCGGGTTGCACCATGGTGGGTTCGAACCCACAACCCTCCGTGGGCGAACGTAGCCTAGCTGGTTCTAAACCCACTCTCTGAGTGGACTGCCCCTCTTGGTCTGGTGTCGAAATGCGAGCCTAGTATTTTTTTCCGATACAAAAAGTACCGTCCAATGAGAGTCGGCGGTGGGGGTGGGTCTTAACGACAAGCCAATCAGCGAATATCTGCAGAAACAAGCTGTAGGCAACGAGATGTAGGCGGATCCGTGGATCTCTTGTGATTGGTTTAGGGAAATTCGAATCCCCTCCCCCTTGTAATCGCCGACACTGCAGCCAATTTCAGACTGAAGCTCCACGCAGCTTCAGGCTGATAATCAGGCTGGGGCGAACGCCCTTGGTTGACACTTTTAACCATAACTAATGAAATAACAAAAACTATAATTGACATTACATTTTAGATTAAACAAATTTGAAGCTTAAAGGTAGGGTAAGTGATATTTTTTGGTTAAAACAAAAATAATTTTGTTAAAAGGTTAAAATACTATATTCTGATAGTAATCATTGCTATAGAGTGTTTTTTCAGTAACATATGTCTCCCTGTCTCTCCAGCTCTTTAATAAACAGAAAATACATTTTTCGGTAGGTGTCAAAATCTCAGCCAATCAGGAGAAAGTACCCATTTTTAAGCTTAATTTGTATAGTGTTCCAGTTCCAATTTTGTCTGCTCATTTCTTGTCATCACTTCCATTTCACTTGTTTAATCTATATCCTGATTGAGTTCTCTATCCTTTTTGGATAAAATTGGAAATTAAACTGAAACTGAAATGAAAATGCATTTTCTGTTTTATGAACAGCTTGAGAGACAAGGAGACTCCTGTTACTGAACAAACACTCTACAACAATGAGTACTATCAGAATATAGAGCTATTTAACACTTATTTTAACCAAAGAAAATCACTTACCCTACCTTTAAGAAAAACAAAAAAACTAAAACCATAGACACAGTGTCCTTACAGTTTTAAGGACACAAAAACCCTCCAAAGTAGAAACAAACTAGCCGATATGTGAGCCTATATATCAAGTAACGGTTTTAGACGTGCAAGACTTCCTCCTACATTGCATGTGTCTCTTTCTAAAATAAAACGTATTATTATCAGATAGCCGTGCGGAAAAGCCATTTCACTTTGTTTACTTGCCTGTGTGAACTAACCTTTCCCATTTGACAACGGTGAAATTGGAAAGTATGGCGGCTTTTTTTTTGGGGGGGCCGAGCGAAGTTGAGACGCGTTGAAAGTAATATTCACACCCCATTCCCGACTCTTTCAAACTGTCGTCGCTTCACTCTTGAAGTGACAGCCATGAAGGAAGTTGTTTGAATGATTAATTTTGAAGTCTGTGCGCGCACGCCGCGCGGCGTTTGCACTTTTTCAATACAGAGAAGCTGTCACAACAGAACCCAGCTCTGCACTCTGCCGCCGTCGGGTGGAAACCTTGTATATCCATCTTTTTTTTTTTTACAAGAGAGTCGCACAAAAGTAGTGAAAATCTGTGGTGTAAAGTAACTAAGTATATTTACTCAAGTACTGTACTTAAGTACTATTTTGCGGTTTTTTTTTTTTACTTTACTGGAGTATTTCCAAATTTCAATACTTTTACTTCTACTCCACTACATCTCAGTGGAAAATATTGTGCTTTTACTCCACTACAATTATTTGAACACTTTAGTTACTAGTTACTTTGCAGATATAAATGATTACATTATAAAACATACATTAACCACTTTAGCCCTATTTTATACATAGGCTATTTGAAAATAGCAGATCTACAAGCTCACAACGCGTCGCATCGCGACGCGTTGTGAGCTTGTAGATCTGCTATTTTCAAACATTTTTTACTTTTGGTATTTTAAGTATATTTTGATGCCAATACTTTTGCACTTTTACTCAAGTAACATTTTGAACACAGGCCTTGTACTTGTAGCAGAGTATTTTTATAATGTTGTATTGCTACTTTTACTTAAGTAAACATTTTTAGCACTTTTTTCCGCCACTGGTGAAAATAGCCGTTCCGATCTCGTAGACCTGCTATTTCAGCAATTTGAATCATTTTGTGGGTGAAAGTGGTTAAGTGTGTCTGTGGGCTTTATAAACATCGAACCAATTAAAAGTAAGAGCTTGTGAATCGATAGTAACTGCGTTGGATCCTTTTTTTCCCTTCTCCAACGGTTTTGGACATCGTCGCTGTGAGGCAGAAACCTTGTATCTCCACGTTGTATCAACATGTTATTTTTTTTGGTAAATAAATGCCTTACTTCATCATACAAGGGTGTCGGGAATAAAAGAGTGAAAATAGCAGATCTACAAGCTCACAACGCGTCGCGATGAGACACGTTGTTAACTTGTAGGTCGGCTACTTTTTAAAATGTTATTCAAATAATAATGAAAAAGGAACGGTTTTGGACGAATGAGGTTTTTGCATTTGAACATGCAGGTGCAGTGTGTGTGTGTGTGTGTGTGTGTGTGTGTGTGTGTGTGTGTGTGTGTGTGTGTGTGTGTGTGTGTGTGTGTGTGTGTGTGTGTGTGTGTGTGTGTGTGTGTGTGTGTGTGTGTGTGTGTGTGTGTGTGTGTGTGTGTGTGTGTGTGTGCGTGTCTCTGCATGCGTGCGACTTCATTGAAAAGGAGTGAAGGTCTGTCTTGCTCTTTGGGTGTTGTTGACGTTTTATGTGCTGATGTTGTGCAGGCTAGAAGCAGTGCTGGAACAAGCAGTCAGCTTTTGGACACACAGTAAAGTAGCAATACCACAGTGTACACATTTTGGAAGGCAATTACAGGTAAACGGCATGGAATATTAAAACCCTGTTTGACGGGCATTATCACGTGACTCACGAGACCTAATGTTGTGCCTAATTTCCTGGCGCGGAGATCACAAACAGCAACAAACAGTTTCATTTGTAGCATTTTTGGTGCCTTATATGGGTGGAGGTGAAACAGCTGGCTCGGTTTAGAGGCCGCCCTATGACGAAGTAAGGCATTAATGTGCCGAAAAAACCTAAAAAGTTGAAATATGGACATACATGGTTTCTGCTCAAGAGCAACAATACATTTCACAAATTCTGTATGCATACAAGAAACTAGCAAAACGCGCTTATAGGCTCTATGCACAGCAGCCATATTGGACAGAAATTGGGCCCCTTCCTTGCTTCCTTCACAGGTGTTACCAATGACACTAATGAAGGCTCTGTTCCATTCTGGTCAAATAGAGTCAGGGTGCTGATATTGTGCATGTTGGCTCACTGGAAACACTAGTGGGTCTCAAAGTGTGGTCCAGGGACCCTCATGGTTCCTTGAGAGGGTGTAACTCTGAGAGTGTACAAATGGAACCAAATGGACCCTCCCGGGTCCATTTGGTTCCATTTGTACACTCTCAGAGTTATGGGGGTCCTTGAAATTAAAAAGTCTGAGAACCACTGTGCTACACTAAATGGAACAGAGCCTTCATTAGTGTCATTGGTAACACCTGTGAAGGAAGCGAGGAAGGGGCCCAATTTCTGTCCAATATGGCTGCTGTGCATAGAGCCTATTGGCACGGCAACAGAGACATAGTGAGGCACAAATTGATTTCATCTTTCTAAGTCTATTGAAGTACGAAAAACTGTCAACCCAAACACGGCTCTAATCGACATTTCTTTTTTTAGCTTTTACGCTCCTGTGATGATAATTCTTCCGTGAATTGAAAAGCCAATGTCGTCAGGAAAGTCGGGTTATTGAGGAGAGCCAGCTAGCAGCCCGGGGGCTGTAGTCCGTGAACACCTGACACGTTGAAGAAAAACCAACAGAGAATGAAAGTGGCAGACGGCAGCGTTTTTGAAACACAATGAACACTGACATACTTAACCCATTCAGGCCGGGAACGCATCTGTGTGTCATTTTAAAATTCCCTTGGCTATTCAAAAACAGCAGATCTACAAGCTCATAGCGCGGCACCGAATGCCGCGCTATGAGCTTGTAGATCTGCTGTTTTTGAAAAATCGTGAAAATTTGTGCAATTCTTTGAATAATATATATTTTTAAAGCCAACTAAAATCTCTGCTTCTGGTGGTCCCTGGAACAACATGTTTTGAGATGGGGGGTCCGTGGCGAAATACATAACATTTTGGGGAACCTTGACATGAAAAAGTTTTTCATATATTATAGCAACATAAGTTTTTTCAAAAAACCTTTAGGATTTAGAAGACATTTGTAGAATCCCCAGAAGCAAAGCTTTGAGTTACAAGTGTTCGCTTTAAAAAATATACATTCAAAGATTTGCACACATTGCTCACGATTTAAAAAAAAAATAGCAGCTCTACAAGCTCATAGCGCAGCACTCGCTATGAGCTTGTATATCTGCTATTTTGTAATAGCCAAAACAATCAAAAAATGACACACAGATGTGTTTCCGATCTTAATGGGTTAAATAGCAGCACGTCTAGAAAACCTCCAGCGTTTTGAAACATTTTAAACCATGTCGCTGCACGGTTCCATTTCTGAATAGAGAGAGGCTGTCCTCAGAAATGGTTCGCTTTTCATCGGCTGTTGACTGTGTTATCGAAGGTGTTTTTTTGTTTCGTTTTTTGTCTCCCGCCAGGCCTGACTATGTTCTCGTCCCCGGCCGTCCACGTGATTGTGTGTGTCTGTGAACAGATAATCTCCGGCATCGTTGTACCGATTAGTGTGAAACTTTGCACACACACACTCCCAGTGGGCCAACGAATAGGCCTTAAAGGGATAGTTCACCCCAAAAAAATACTTATTTTCTATGGAGTCACCCCATGGAGACTTGAATTCATGGATATTTTTTAGTTTTTGTCGCATTCCTAAGCCAATATTTTGACGACCAGCGGACCCGATTGGAGACACAAAGGAGAACACAGTGGAGTCCCCAGGATTTACATTTAGGGCAAAGTGGCGAAAGTGGCCGTTTTCAAGATGTTTTGGCCATTATCTCTGCAACAGAATGTCCAATCCGCTCAGTTCAAAGCTTGTTGGATGCGTGACTTTGAGGACATTAAGCACGCAGTGACACCTTTTCGGGTTATTTGGGTTTTCTAGAGGAGGCGAGATCTTAGTTGGGCAGGCGACCGCCTGTCCTGCCTCTACAGTGGGTACGCCACTGCTCTTTGTGTCTCCTACCGGAACCGCTGCCGGTCATCACATTATTGGCGTAGGAATGCGACAAAAACTGAAACATATCCATGAATTCAAGTCTTCATGGGGTGACTAATCGATAGGGGAAAAAAAATAATTTTGGGGGTGAACTATCCCTTTAATGGTATTACTGTAACAGGCCGCTTCACATTTTGGCCTATAACTCTTGAACCGTAGGTTGCACGATCAAAATGTGTTTTTTTTTTCTCTGGATAACGTGGATCATGACGCAACTCACGACATAGGCCTCATCCATTTCAGCCTGACAAGATTTTCTCTTTTTATAAAACTATAATAAACCTTGACAACAGAACATCAAAGTGCTGCGTTTGAGTCGCTCTTAATACAATCCCTTAGGGCGTGATGCCAGGCTATTTTTTTTTTGTTTGCCAGACAGAATGTGTGGCTGTGTATTAATGTACGGCTGTGTAATTGGACCTCTCATTTAAAACACACTAGTGCGCTTATAAATTACCGGCTCAAATGGTGCGAGAAATTGTCTATTTTTCCCCCACTGTAAATTCGAGCTCATTGACCTTGAATGACAGCAATTTGTTCAGATTGGTGCAGATGATGCGCTTGCAGATAGCAGCCAGTCAGAGAGAGAGAGAGAGAGACAGACAGACAGACAGACAGACAGACAGACAGACAGACAGACAGACAGACAGACAGACAGACAGACAGACAGACAGACAGACAGACAGACAGACAGACAGACAGACAGCGGTGGTGGTAAAAGTAGGCCTACTCATATTCTTAAGTAAAAGTATCAATACAGCAATGTAGAAACACTCTGTTACAAGTAAATGTCTGGAATTAAAAACACACTTGAGTAAAAGTACAAAAGTATTGTCATCAAAATGTACTTAAAGTACCAAAAGTTAAAAAAAAGTTTAAAAAAAACAGCAGATCTACAAGCTCACAATGTGTCGCTTTGCGACGCATTGTGAGCTTGTAGATCGGCTATTTTCAAATGGCCGAAATGTACTGTATATAGGGCTGAAGTGGTTCATGTATGTTTTGTAATAATAATCAAAGTCTACAAATTAACTAGTAACTAAAGTTTTCAAATAATTGTAGTGGGGTAAAAGTACAATATTTTAAGTAAAACTATTGAGAATGGGAAATACTCCCCTAAAGTAAAAAAATACCTAAAAATTGTACTTAAGCACAGTACTTGAGTAAATGTACTTAGTTTTTTACACCACTGTCAGTCAGTCAGTTTAATAAGGGTAAAAATTGTGTGCTACAAAGACTTAATTACGGACGTCTAAATCTCCATTTACCATGAAAAGCAACCTATGGCCCAGACATCTCAGACAGAGCACCATGACCCAGACATATATCACAGAGAGCATCCCAGCCACAGAGTCTGAACATTAAAATGCAAACAGCGTAGATTCATGTGAAATGGATGTTTTTTTTATAAAGGGGAAAAAAAGCATATTCTCTGCAAGAAAAATAAAGCCATACAGAGAGCCTGCAGCAGATCTGCTAGACACAAAGGAAAACAAAGAAAAACATCAAAGACCAGTATGTTTCCTTACTGAATAACCCGTATACCTGCTGCACTGCACTGAGCATCGACCAGTGGTAGAAAGTAACCAAGTACATTTACCGTGTAGCTACATCATTGGTAGGCAGGATTGGTCATTTCTAACTCTTTATTATTACTATTACTATTTTTAGTGTTTTTAGTATTATTATTTTAACCCATTAGGACCGGGAACGCATCTGTGTCCTTTTATATTTCTTTAGCTATTCAAAAAATAACAGATCTACAAGCTCATAGCGCGGCACCGAGTGCCGCGCTATGAGCTCGCAGATCTGCTATTTTTGAAAAACCATGTCATCATTTTTGCAAATCTTTATCTGAATGTATATTTTTCAAACATTTGTAGCTCAAATCTTTGCTTGGTGAGAGGACGGCGCAGTTTTAAACAATTTAAAAGGTGTTATTGACCCGAAGATGAGCCGGTCGATTGTTCCAGTCAGAGGGAGCTTTAAACCTAAATGATTTTTTGCCAACTGATTTCTTAATATGAATAAGATATTGAAGTCAAAATGTGGATTCAGTGGAGGAAACGGCCTTCCGTAGCGTTGCAGTAAATCCTTAAATGAGTCTTATAATAAAGAGTGCTGCAGTATGCTGGCTTCCGGGTGGGAAACCGTAACTTTTTCAGGGAATGCAAAAATAACAGTGTTCCAATGGATTCAATGTAGTTATTATTTAGTCACAAGCTCTAGTTAATACTTTCCATTGGTTCAATATTTCGTCTCTGTCGGGTGGAAACCTCGTAATGTCCAAAACTGTTACTTTTCCGGATTCAAATTCAAAAATAGCAAAAGTAGCAGATCTACAAGCTCAAAGCACGGCCCGATTTAGCTTGCGGCTCTGCTACTTTCGATACTTCTGTGTAACCCTTGTAGTATAATCGAGTAGGGGCGTTAATTTACAAAAAAAAAACACAAAAAGCTACAATACGGAGATAAGAGGTTTCTGCGCGACAGCGACGATTCACAAAAACCCACGAGACACACGTAACACATTGAGTGCCATAACCGTAGATCTACGTGTTTTCAATGTATTTGATTTTTTCCCACATGGGGCGCTCTAACGCAACTCAGGAATGATCCGCAGACCGGGTGCATTTCTCCTTTCCGACATGTCGCCTTTCCGACGTTGACGAACCCTATACCTAACCCTAACCCTAACCCTAACCGCACGCGGAAGCCACTAGTCGGAGTGGTGAGATGTCGGAATGGAGAGTGAACACCCCGCAGACCCTGTAAAATGGAATGGACGGATGTGAATCCAGTCCAAAAAACGTACCCTCCGCCGTCCAAAAAGGTCCATATCTCCATATCTTTTCACCGTGGTGAAAACGAGCCATTTTCGACGGGCGATCGCTCTGCAATGGCGGATCGCGTTAGAAATATTATTGTTCCAGTCGTTAGACAGGACCCTCAACCATCGTAACTCAAATCTTTACTTCTGGGGGTCCCTGGAACACAATGTTTTGAGATGAGAGTCGGCGACCAAATACTGTACATATCATTTTGGGGGTCCTTGACATGAAAAAGTTTGAGAACCACTGATATAGTAGCCTAACATACGTTTTTTTCCGAATACTATTGGGATTCGGAAGACATTTCGTAGGATCGGCTTCAGGTCGTAATGGTTCAAACAAAAATAGCTGGCGTTTTCTGAGACACTCTTGTGTAGACGACCAAGTACAGGACATTAAAATTTAAAAAAAGTTTATGAAATATGGAGATACAAGGTTTTTTTTCCTGGCGTCCCCGGCAGGCAGCAAGCAGCGGCGGTGGCGGCGGCGTTATAATAATGTTGGAAGTCGTCGGGTGTTTGAACAGTAGGGGATGAGTCCAGGGGGGGCTTAGCGTGTGAAGTGGCAGAGCCTCCAGCAGGCACAGCACCGCAGTATCCCTGCCCTCTGGGCCCTGCTGGGATTAGCTGGGAGATTGTCAAAGCAAGCTGCAAATGGAACCGGGATTAAGCCATTGGGACTGGGAACGCATCTGTGTCATTTTTAGGTGTCTTTGGCTGTTCAAAAAATAGCATATATTCAAGCTCATGAGCTTGTAGATCTGCTGTTTTTTTGAAAAATCTGTGGGGGGAAAAAAAGCTTGAAAAATCTGTGCAAACCTTTGAATATATATATATTTTTTAAAGCGAACGTTTCTAACTCAAATCTTTGCTTCTGGGGGGTCCCTGGAGCAAAATGTTTTGAGATGGGGGTCCGCGCGGCCAAATACGTATCATTTTGGGTGGTCCTTGACATGAAAAAGTTTGAGAAACACTGATATATAACAACATAAGTTAAAATAAAAACAACAACCAACTGTTAGGATTTAGAAGACATTTGTAGAATCCCCCAGAAGCAAAGATTTGAGTTACAAATGTTCTCTTTAAAAATATATATTCAAAGATTTGCACACATGTTTTTTTTTTTTCAAAAATAGCAGACCGCGCTATGAGCTTGTAGATCTGCTATTTTTTGAGTAGCCCCAAAGAAATCTTAAAAACGACACCGACGCTTTCCCCGGCCTTATTGGGTTAACCGTACATCCACTCATAATGGTGTTGGAGGAAAGTCTTTGCCCGTGTTCGTTTTTTGATAAGAAAGGTCCCCGGAACCCGCCCCGCGCCTCTTTTCTTTCTCTCCAACCTCCAGACACTGGTGGAGAATTATAGACTTCATTTTATTTCTTACTTCTCGGTGGAAAGGACGTACAGTATATACTCCTCAATTGTACTATTCACTTGAGGAAAAGTACGGAATTGTTTGGCGTCAGACTATACTTTAAAGCAGTGGTTCTCAAACTTGTGTGTCGAGGACCTCCGACTTGTTATCTATGTGCCCGCGGACCCCCTTCTGAAAAGGTTTTGTGCTAGGGACGCCCAGAAGAGAAGATGTGTGTTCAAAATATATATACATATTCAAAAGTTTCCAAACATTCTCAATATGTTTCAAAAATCTTCAGAAATAGCAGATGTGCAAGCTCGCAGCGTGGCACGAAGTGACGCGCTGTGAGCTTGTAGATCTGCTATTTTTGAATAGGCAACGTATAAATGGATAAAGTGGTAAAAATGATTTTGACGCTACATTAACTACTTTTGCTGGGGACCCCCTGGAACCCCCCCGAAGGACCCCTGGGGGTCCCCGGACCCCACCTTGAGATCCGATGACTTAAATAACCAAAAGTAAACAGTACACATTGTGCAGAATGTACCATTTCACAAAGTGTGTTTTCAAAAAAGTTTTCTAAACGTGTCAACATCTTTTGAAAACAGCTATAAATCTTAATGTAATTGGTAAACAGGGTGGGGCCCCCGGGGGGGGATTGTAAACAAAGTCACATGAAACCACCGGATTTCGGGCCCCAAATTGAGTTGCTCCCCTGGATGAGGGCCCAGAAGTCAATGGGGACGAGAACAAGCCAAAATTACCATATTGATTTGCAATACAGGGCGCCTCAAATGAGTCTGAAAAGCGATCAATGCGGCTATGTACTGTAATGTACCAATTACCAAATGTCCTTTTTATCTCTGCCAGCCCTGAAGGCAGGCGAGCGATTACGTTTTCAGCCCCTGTCTGTGACCCCCCCCCCCCCCTGGAACCAAGGTAAATTAACCCGTTTAGACCGGGAACGCATCTGTAGCAGATATACAAGCTCACCAAGTGCCGCGCTATGAGTTTAGTTATTTTTCTTAAATCATGAAAATGTGTGCAAATATTTGATTATAGGCTATACGTAAATATTTTTAAAAACGAACAACTCCAATATTTGCTCCTGGGGGGTCCCTGGAACAAAATATTTTGCCGGCCAAATACGTATCATTGTGGGGGTCCTTGACATGGAAAAGTTTGAGACCCACTGATATAATAGCAACATAATTATTATTTTCTAAACAGTTAGGATTTAGAAGACATTTGTAGAATCCCCATGCAGAAGCAAATTTGAGTAAAACATTTTTGCTTTAAACAAATATGTAAATTCAAAGATTTGCACACATTCCCACGATTTTCCAAAAATAGCAGATCTACAAGCTCGTACTGTAGATCTGCTATGTTTTTGTAATAGCCCAAAGAAATCTAAACAGACGCTGTCCCGGTCTGAATGGTTTAAGGAAAGGACACCAGCGTAATTTTCTCTATCCAGCAATTCCCAGCCGGCAGATTCGTGGCACTGGGTGGCAGACTGCTGCCGATGGAGTTCGATGGAATACATTGGAGTCAACGAGGACCAGGTGGACCAGCTTATACAATAATCACTATTTCTGAACGATTGAGACCTTTTATAAAAGACTCTGTCCAGGAACATAAGAGAGGACATTTCACACGTTGTTTTCTGCTGTGTTGCTTTTTCGACGTGTACATTATATCATTTATAGAGGCATCCAAAAGAGCACAAAGTATGTTTGTGAACGTGCTAAAGCAGTGGTTCCCAACCAGTGGTCCGGGGACCGCCAGTGGGTCCTTGACGGGGTTCCAGGTGGCCCCCAGCTAAATGATGGAGAGTTGGTATACAAATGGAGCTTTATTAGGTAGATCTTCAACTCTTGAGAGCGTAAAATGAAACCAAATGGACCCTAACGGGTCCATTTGGTTTCATTTTACGCTCTAAAGAGTTAAATTATTGTTAAACATCTGCATTACTTAATTTACAAGAAGTCTACACAATTAGAGAATGTAGAAGAATTGTTATTTTGATCAATGTTTGCCTGTTTTCTCTCCTATGGTACCAACATCAACACAGCATGGAATTGTAAAAATATCCAAAGTTTTGGGTCTGAGAGTCAAAATCTCATCAAACGGTGGTTCCGTGGCTCAAATGCTGAATAAATAATGGACCTCGATATGAAAAAAGGTTGAAAACCGCTCTGCTAAAGTATCGCGAGACTGTCCCATCATTTCCATTTCTGACGACCAAATCTCGCGATACTACCGAGGCCTGAAACGATACCTGCAGCTGTTTAGATGCCTCAATAGAATTATGTACTGTGCACATCGGGGGGAAAAAGTGATCATAAAACAACCTGTGACATGTCTTCTTTTATATTCCTGAACCGATTATGTGACAAAGGTTGCAGTCGTTTGGAAATAGTGTTTGTTCATTGGCTGGTCCAGCTGTCTCTCATTCACTGCAGTGTATTTCATTAAACTTCCGGTGCGAGTTTGCGCCATGCCGCATGCCCGGCATCCAACGTGTCCCTTTCTTCAATTTCCTTCCTTGCCTGGAACAAGAACCAGCCCCTGACGGGCCCCGGATCCCACTTTGAGAAGCATTGTTTTAGAAGATAAATGTGCCATTCAGTTCTTCAATCTTGATTACATCCACTTCAGCCCCTACTATTTTAAAGATTTTAGCTGTAGCACATTGGTTGGCTCTTCAAAAATAGCAGATATTCAAGGTCATAGCGTGCAGATCTACAAGCTATGGTGAGCTTGTAGATCTGATATTTTTGAAAAAATCATGAAAATGTCTGCAAATCTTTGAATATAATATGTATTTTAAAGCCAACATTTTTAACTAAAATCTTTGCTTCTGGGGGCCCCTGGAACACAATATGTTGAGATGGGGGGCGGCGGCCAAATACATGTCATTTTGGGGGTTGTTTTCTTGATAAAAGGCAGAAAGTGTGAACACAGCCTACAACATATGGTTGCTCTTTATACAACTATTATGAAATGTTTTGTGACAGGGAAGGAAGCTATATCAAAAACTTCAACTCCACATAAGAAAAGTTTGTCGTGCGCGCGCGCGTGTGTGTGTGTGTGTGTGTGTGTGTGCGCATGTGTGTGACTCACCAAGCACCTCACCAACGAGCCCGTCCGCCCACCCGCTTCTCACCGAGTTGTCTGGAATCTATAAACACATCTACACACCACTGACATGCACATGACTGCACACACACACACACACACACACACACACACACACACACACACACACACACACACACACACACACACACACACACACACACACACACACACACATAAATTCAGACACAATATAGTCACTGTCGGGCAGAAACCTTGTATCAGCAGTTTCAACTTTTTTTTATATTTAGTTTGTAAATGTGTGCCGTACTTTGTTGTCCAAGAAAGTCGTGCCTATATAATAGATAGCTGATATAAAACATCTTCATTTGTCTACGCATTGTGAGCTCTATCTGCTTTTATGGCTACTTTTTGTGGAGTGGTTAAGTGTGGGTTTTATAAATATTGAACCAATGAAAAGTGATACTAAATAATAGCTATATTGGATCCACTGGCACGCAGGCTATTTTTGTCAATTTCCTGAAAAGTTATGGTTTTGGACATATAAGGTTACCACCGACACCGCACCCATGCATGGACGCGCGCACACACACACACACACACACACACACACACACACACACACACACACACACACACACACACACACACACACACACACACACACACACACACACACACACACACACACACACACACACACACACGAACACGCAAACACACGTCCATTCTGTGGAGTGTGGTTTCATTACTCAGTTTATCTCTGACTCCCTTAACACTCCAGTGTCTCACTGTGTGTGTGTGTGTGTGTGTGTGTGTGTGTGTGTGTGTGTGTGTGTGTGTGTGTGTGTGTGTGTGTGTGTGTGTGTGTGTGTGTGTGTGTGTGTGTGTGTGTGTGTGTGTGTGTGTGTGTGTGTGTGTGTGTGTGTGTGTGTGTGTGTGTTTTATGCTGGCAGCCCTGCATTGTTGCATTGTTCCTCTATGGTAGTACATCTCACTGGGTGACAGTGACCCCAGAGTGCTCAGTAACACCAGTCCTAATGGTGTGTGTGTGTGTGCATGCGATTGCGTGCATGCATGCTTGTGTGTACTTGTATCACTATACTTCTGAGGGCCCCATGTGTAGTAGAATTTGAGAAATATACATTGTGAAGTCACGTTTCCTGGTCCTTGCTAAAGAATGGTTGTTTTATGGTTCCAAAATATTTTTTTGAGATAGGTTTACAACAAAAATATTCAGGTTGTGTTTTAGGATTTGCATTAGACATTTAGAGTTTACTGTAGCTTACTGTAGCTTTAGGGGTTCAGGTTGGATTTATACTTAGGTACATGCTGGTGCCACACACCAAAGACAGCAGATCTATAAGCTCACAACATGCTGTGCTTGTGCATACAATGTCCACCAGTGTGCATGCCTCACTGAAACAGTAGTGCAGTATTTGCCTCTTATTCCTAATTGACAATTGGGGCAAAGTACTCAACCTCAGTACTAAACATACAAATACTCAAGTAAAGTTAAAAGAATGCTTAAAGTAATAGTAGATCACTTTTTCACAACACCCATTCCATGAATTTCACCCCCGAAAGCCTTTTCTAAACATATTTTCTATTGAAAGTGGACAGGGGCGTCTTTCCCGCGAAAATGACATCATCCGGCCGGAAAACGCAAACGGAAATGCACCGGTTTCCTGTTTGTCTCAGAACTACTGTGCTAGTAACAAAAAGGAATTTCACGCTGTTTTTATGGCATTGTTGTAGGATTTGAAGATGGAAAAACAACAGCAACAGAAAACACAGCTCACGGTTACAAAAGCTCCACTGGCTAAGAGAAACAATCCGCAGATAGTATAAAACAACAAAAATAACACTTTTTGAAACGCTTCCGCCTTCCGGTGAAAACAAATGGAATTCTGGGTAATGCAGGAATCCGCTAAAGACCTGCAATGACGGCAGTGACCAGCAGAGGTTGCTAATAATCGTTATTTTTGGACTTACCAAGTATGGCTTTAAATACGTAATGAAATAGCTTCATTGCTCATTTATTTTTGCTAGAGCTTACATCAGAAACGGAGGCGTTTTTAGCCTCAGCCAACCACAGTCTCAGCCGACAGCCCCGTCCCCTCAGGCTATGGGATCAAGGGCTCTACACACGCAGCTCATATAGCGCAGCTGTTTGTTTGTGTGTCGTCGGGCAGAGAGAGGCGCACGTATATGTACATGCATTACTTATTTCTCACCTCAAATGTTTTCAAATACATATTTAAACGTATTGTTTTTTTTTGCCCGAGAGTGTCTCCCTAATGACAACCAGGTGCGAGCGGAAAAACACGAGCTATGGGAATCACACAGCTGAATTAAATCATTTGTCATCTTTATTCATGAAGGCTTGCCTGTGTAATCGCACAGAACGTTTGTGTTTGATAGGAAGTCATTAACATTGGACAATTAAATACAGTGGATTGGAGAAAAAAGGCATCTATTGCTTATTATGACCGTGCGCGGGTATACGCTTAAAGCGTGGGAAACCTATTTTTGCCATTTCATTACGTCTTGAAAGCACTCAAGTACACGTACTTTGTTACCGTTCACCACGGACAGTATGTCGTCTCTGTCGGGTAGAAACCTCATACTGTACTGTATGTCCAAAACTGTTACTTTTCAGTATTCAAATTCAGAAATAGCAAAAGTAGCAGATCTAAACGCGTCGCTTTGCGCTGCGTTTTGAGCTTGTGGATCTGCTACTTTTGATACTTTTGTGCAGTGGTGTAAAGTCACTACTGTAAGTACATTTACTCAAGTACTGTACTTAAGTACACTTTTGAGGAATTGTTACTTTACTATTACTACTATTTCCCATGTTCTGTACTTTTACTTCTACTCCACTACATCTCAGAGGCAAATACAGTATAATACTTTTACTCCACTACAATTATTTGAAAACTTTAGTTACTAGTTACTTTTAAGATATAAATTATGATATTATGAAACATTTTTTAAAGGACATTTTGATGCCAACACCTTTGTACTTTTACTCAAGTACATTTTTTTATTCTGGGCTTTTACTTGTAACAGAGTATTTCTATATTGCAGTATTGGTACTTTTACTTACAGTAAGCAAAGAATTTGAGTACTTTTTCCACCACTTTTGTGTGAGGCTTTAGTAGGGCATTAATTTACAAAAAAAAAAACACAAAAAGTTAGAATACGGAGATAAGAGGTTTCTGCCCGACATGTGCTTTTTTGTCAGACCAAGACGCAGGACTCATGCTACCCCACTCAGACAACGAGGACAAACAGCTGCGGATATATCGCTCTGTGAACTCGGGAAGCAATTTCAGCTTAATTCCAACTTCAAAATAGACTTTCTTTCTGAACAGCTTCCCCCGCTAAGACAGCCCCCATCCCTCTGCAGTTCAAAGGTTAACATCTCAGCGGTATAGCTGCTAGCTGGAAACACATCCACTTCAACGCTTCAACATTTCATCTTCCACCCAGTTTACTTTCGACACAAAGTTTTCTTCTTTTTCCTTTCAATGTCACCTCATCATCAAAGTTCTCTTTAAAGTAACACTTTAAGCGTTCAACCTTATCTTCATGTTATAGGCTCTATGCAACAGCAGCCATATTGGAAAGAAATTGGGCCTCTTCCTTAGTTCCTTCGCAGGTGTTACCGGTGATTCTAATTAAGGCTGTGTTCCATTCTAGTCAGGGTGCTGATAGTGTGCTTGTTGGCTCACTGGAAATAGCCTGGAAACAGTTGTGATTAGATTTCACTCCCT